>NW_021441629.1:0-423 GCF_001605985.2 Dendrobium catenatum
CCTAACATGTTGTCTTCCTTCAAGCCATTGAAACCAGGCCAATAACTTCCCCTCCAAACATACCAGAACCGCCATTAACTTCTCCTCCTATGTGACGCCATTCAATGCAAAATAGCGCTCCACCCTGTATATCTACCCAAAAGCATCCTCTCCTTCAAAAATAGGAAGCTTTAATTTTCTCATGCGGTTGTCGGCTCAGTTGAAGGTTCTTCCATCTCCCCATGTCCCCTGAGTGAATCCCTCCCCTAGTGGTCTTCCCCTCCTCTCCCCCGGGTAAGGATTTTGGATCCCCCGCCATGGTGGTTCTCTTGGCTCAACATAACCCATGTCGTAGTCATCCCTTCTTCCTCCCTGCTCCCACGTGGCACGGTTCCCTTCCGGAAATTCCCCCATCTGATTCGGCCACCCTGCACGTGTGCTGTG
>NW_021441630.1:0-277 GCF_001605985.2 Dendrobium catenatum
ATTTTGCTCGAGCTCGAAACTCGATAAGCTCGCCTCACGAGCTTGTTAACTAGCAAGCCGACTAAGCTCACTTAGACTCCTAGGCTTCCCTATTTCTCAATTGTTATATCAATTATTGATCTCCTTATAGAGGTAAGGGTGTTGCCGCCATGATCATCAGGTCAACATCCCCATCTATAAAAAATAATATCCTCACTAAATTTAATCATAAATAAATATCAAAATTATTAAATATATTTTAAAATAAGTAAAATAAAAATAATTAATTAAAACTTAT
>NW_021441631.1:0-239 GCF_001605985.2 Dendrobium catenatum
CATCAACTACGAAGTGGATTCAACCATCAATACTGCTAGCTATACATTTGTTCGGACTAACTAATGAAATTAATTGCAAACCAACCGTTTGATGTAAAAACATAACTATTTTTATCATTAACATTGATGAAGTGCAACTCGTTTCCATGGTTAATTACAATGCTTGGAGGAGGGTGTGATGTAGAACTAATGGGGTGGGGGGAAAAATTGAAAATTTGAAATTAAAATTAAATGAGAAG
>NW_021441632.1:0-320 GCF_001605985.2 Dendrobium catenatum
CACTGTCTATTATGACTTTGCAATTTTTATCTCCAATTTTAGTGAAAGTGTAAAAGATCGAGGTCCTTCGCCAGTCGTCGTTAGGTTTAGGTTGGGAAAAGGCACACCTAACAACCTGCAGATCTAAGTAGTTCATCTTTTGAAGGCAGTGAACAACAGCAGTATCTTCTTCATCGAAAAACTCGTCATCGTCGTCCATATGTTGGACCAAGTCAGTTTCTGGTTCATTCTCTTCCTCTGTCACTTCCTCAATTATTGTGACCTTAAATGGGCTGGAGCACTGGGAAGCAATGTGTCCGTACCCATGGCATCTAAAACAC
>NW_021441633.1:0-260 GCF_001605985.2 Dendrobium catenatum
ATATCCTCCAAATATTAGAGAATAGGAGCTCTCTCTTTAACATAGGGAAGAATAAGTCACAAAACAAAATCAAAAACATGTGATAAAAGTAATGACTAGATTTTAAATAACTCGAAAGATAAGTAAGAGCTTTGGATATTATGAAAAAGATAGAATATTGTAGCAAGATAGAAAGAATCTTAGTTTCAAAAACCATTGGCTAAAATGAGTTAGATTTTTGTTCAGAGAAGAAAAATTATACCACTAAATAAGGTCAGAAG
>NW_021441634.1:0-278 GCF_001605985.2 Dendrobium catenatum
AATTAATGGAATTAATATATATTATGATTCACAGGAAGATAAATATTCTGTGCATTCAGGAAACTAAATGGGTTGGAGAGAAGACTAAGGAGATTGATAGTATATGATTTAAACTATGGTATTTGGGTAGGAGTCGTACTAGAAATGTTGTAGGTGTGATAATAGATAAGAGTTTGAAGGATAATGTTATAAACATTAATAAAATTGGGATAGAATTATAGTTTTAAAGATTGTTGTTGATGGTAGGATTATTAATATTATAAGTGTTTATGCTCCTC
>NW_021441635.1:0-212 GCF_001605985.2 Dendrobium catenatum
TTTTGACCTAAAAAGCGAAGATTGACCCGTTTTTGGATTAAAAAAATAGCATTTTTTTGTTGGCATCGGGTCATTCGGGTCGTGTCGGTTTGACCCGAACCCGAAGCAGGTTGGGTTCGGATCCGAAAACAGACTTGTTTTCAAAAACGGTTTAGGTTTGGGTTGACCAGAATAGTGCCGGGTCAATTTCGGATTCGACCCGAACCTGACCT
>NW_021441636.1:0-2953 GCF_001605985.2 Dendrobium catenatum
AGTAATAAGATACAAGAATGTTCTGAACACTTCTTCATGGTATCAGAGCAATGGCGCAATCTTCGGATTCATCTCAGATCAGAGAATCAACAGAAGCAATGAATGAAGACTCTACAATTCCTGCTTCACTCAAATTCGTGATCTCTAATATCCGAAATATGGTTCCAACTCAACTAACGAGTGAGAATTATGCAATCTGGAAGTCACAGATTGTCAAATTACTCGAGGCAAATGGATTTCTACTGTTTCTTCTTCCAAGCGCATGTCCGTCAGAACCAGATATGCAGGGAAACGAAGGAAGGATCGGAGCAAAATGAAGGAAAGCTGATTGGATCTTGATTGATCAAAATATTGCAGCAACAATATGCTCCACAATATCAGCATCAATCTTTCCATACGTGATCAATCTAGAACCATCCTCAGAAATATGGAGTGTCATAGAAAGAAGACTGCAATCAACGAACAGGTCACAGGTAATACAGCTTAAAAATGAGCTGCACAACTTAAAGATGAAAACACAAACAATGACACATTATCTTACAAAGATCAAGACTATCGTTGATCAAATAACAGCGGCAGGATCCACCATAGAAGACGAGGATATTCTTATGTACACGATCAACGGTCTTCCACCTGCATATCAGGCGTTTAAAACGTCAATCAGAATAATGCTACATCCTATAAGTCTTGATGACTTATATTCACTTCTATTAAGTGAAGAAATTTATACTCAAAAAGAAGCATTGAGTAATCTGTCATTAACTGAAACTACAACAGCATTGTATTCATACAGAGGAAAAGGCCGCCGTGGCAGAGGAAGAGGAACACAATCCAGTCCAGGAACAGGGTCTAATAATCTTCCTACATGTCAAATATGCAACAAAAGAGGACATACTGCAACAGAATGCTGGCATAGAATGAATCCAGATTATAATTCTCAATCTCAGGAAACAAAATAGCAAACAACTCAGAAAGCAATGGTGACAGCAACGGAACAGAACAATCCAGATTGGTATATGGACTCAGGAGCCTCATCTCACCTAACAAACTCATTGGAGAATTTGAATCAGCCGAGATCTTACATGGGCACAGATGCTATAACAATTGGTGACTGAAGAAATATTCCAATAGCTCACGCTGGATCAGGTACTATACCAACATCAAACAGTAAGCTTCGATTATCCCAAATACTTCATATTCCTCAAATTTCTTGCAATTTGATATCAATATTTGCTCTCACAAGAGACAATAATATCTCAATATCATTTGATGCTCATGGCTTTATAATCAAGGACTTGCATACCCATCAAGTTCTTCTCAAGGGACCAAGTTCTAAAGGCTTGTATCCCGTATCTGTATCAAATAAAGCTGCTCTCACTGCAAGACAACAACCTCATCATCTGTGGCATAAAAGACTGGGACATCCTCATCATCATATACTCCGGCTCATTTCAAATAAACACAAACATCTTCAAATACCTACTTCTCAAGAGCTATGTCATGATTGTGTTCTTTCTAAAACTCATAAACTTCCTTTCTCTAAGTCTGAAACTAGAGCGTCTAGACCTCTCGCATTAATTCATTTCGATGTTTGGGGACCTTCCCCAGTTGTATCGAGTCAAGGATTTAAATAGTACATTGTGTTCATAGATGATTTCTCTCGTTTCACATGGGTATTTCCAATGACACAAAAATTTGAAGTTACACAACACTTCATAAAATTCAAAAACTTGATTGAAAATCAGCTTCAACACAGAATTCAGTGCCTGCGGTCAGACGGAGGAACTGAATACCTAAACTCACACATGAATGCTTTTCTCACTCAACATGGCATACAACATCAGACCTCATGTCCCTACACACCTGAACAAAATGGTGTGGCCGAAAGGAAACACAGACACTTAATTGAAACCACCAGAACTCTATTACACTCGGCTCATTTTCCTCTCAGTTTTTGGCCTGAAGCAGTGGTTACTGCATCTTTTCTGATCAACCGATTACCATTAAAAATTACACATAATATATCTCCATTGCAATCCTTATACAAACATACACCTGATTACTCAATACTAAAAACATTTGGGTGCCTTTGTTTCCCATTACAACCACCAAACAAGAGACACAAACTTGAACCAAAATCCATACCTTGTGTGTTTACTGGCTATTCATCTCTATCCAAAGGATACAAATGCTATGATCCATTCACATGCAAAACTTATACATCTAGGCATGTTATCTTTGATGAAACCAATTTTCCATTCAAAAAAATCCAACCAAATCAATCTCCTGATACACCTACCACTCAACAGCTACCTGGCATCCTACTTCCTACATCGTGCATACAACCCAGTAACCACATCATCAATCCTCCCAACACTCGTACCACCTCTCTCAATACTCATAATTCTCCTGCTTCTACAAACAATACTATCCATTCATCTTCTCAATCATTGCCAAGGATATCAGAAGCTAGTGTTTCAGCAAATCAGCCAAATGGTGTGAAATCTACACATCAAATGATTACAAGGCAGAAAACAGGGTCACTTCACCCAAAACAAGTATTCAATTTATTGCATACTCATACTGATGAAGCAGAAATCAGTAACAGTGATCCTACTTGTTACACTGAAGCAGCTAAGCACAGCCACTGGCGCAAGGCTATGGCTGAAGAATTTTTGGCATTACAGAAACAGGGAACGTGGCATCTTGTTCCATATCCAGCAAATGCACCATTATTGGGATGTAAGTGGACATATAAAACGAAATGGCATTCGAACGGTTCAGTAGCAAGATTCAAAGCCAGGTTGGTAACACAAGGGAACAACCAAGAATATGGAATCAATTATCAAGATACGTTTAGCCCAGTGGCTAAATTTCCCACGATAAGAGCATTGATAACAATAGCTCTATCAAAATAATGGCCCATACATCAATTAGATGTAGTCAATGCATT
>NW_021441637.1:0-218 GCF_001605985.2 Dendrobium catenatum
TATTTCGTAATTCGTATTGCTTGTGTGATTGAGATTTTTTATGCTATGTTTATTTTTTATATTTTGTGAACTGAAAAAAAAGAAAAAGAAAAAAAAAGAAAAAGAAAAAAAGTGCATGAAGTAAACTAAAAAATAAAAAGAGAGAAAACTCTAGCTGAGACGATGGATAAAAGCAGCATAACAATATTTCTCAGAGAATGGATGAAATCACTAGTCAT
>NW_021441638.1:0-1174 GCF_001605985.2 Dendrobium catenatum
GGAAGGCCCCTTCGTCATCGAGAAGGTGTACCAAGGAGGAGCATATCAATTGATCGACCTGAATGGTCAGAGGCCTATGCCACCTATCAACGGCCGACATCTAAAGAAGTATCATGCATGAAAATTCCATAACTAATGTATTTTGTGATGAACAATATTTTATATACATAGTTATCAATGCATGCTTATATTTTGAAATTCTCTTGTATAGCAAGAACGCATTTCAAAATCCCCCATCAGACTGGGGGCATTTTAAATATTTATTTGGGTCGACATCGCACTGCGTGTCGAGATCCTCAAATAAATATTTAAAATCTTAAAGACAAAAAGCCTATCCAAAATGTCCCTGCGAGACAGGGGGCATTTTAAATATTCATTTGGGTCGACATCGTGCTATACGCCGAGATCCCCAAATGAATATTTAAAATCTTATATTCCAAATCTATTCCATTCTGAAATGTCCCTGCGAGACAGGGGGCATTTTAAATATTTATTCGGGTCGACATCGCGCTGCATGCCGAGATCCCCGAATAAAAATTTAAAATTATCAATCCAGATATTCTTTTGTGCTAAAAAAAATACAAATATTTGTTTTCCAAAATATATGCAGGTGATCTTTCAAATGTTAGAGACACCGTCTTCTCCAACAAACCAAGACTCAAAGGTCAAGAAAAAGACTTTTGCGGCTACACACTCCTACAAAATTGAGCCGAAGAAGCTTAAAGTCTTTCAACAGCCTGAAGCTTAAGGTTCGAATGGGTGTAAAAGGTCGGATCCAACAAGCCCAAATATGGCCGGATCGCTGGCAGCTCTGTCTACTCAACAAGCTATTTTGATTAAAAAAATATATATTATTTTTTGAAAAATATTAATTTTCTTTGGGAATATTTAATTTTAAATTTTGAAATAGAACACATCGTTATAAACTATATATCGCCTCGAAAGACGAACGTATCGTTCCCTAACGGGTTCAAATTTCAGAATTATAATCATATCCGAGTTATCGTAGTCAAACTCAAAGGGATAATTACATTTGACCCCGGAGGATCAAAATGGAATTTAATCAATTGTTTGACTATGCTAATTTGGATAAAAAGATCATTAATTTTATAATCAAAATCAGGATAATAGAATGGTATATCTCTCCAAGGAAAGAAAATATCACTTATTATCA
>NW_021441639.1:0-326 GCF_001605985.2 Dendrobium catenatum
GCGGCTCGACGAGATTGCTTTATTTTGACATCATTTGAATACCCGAAGCGGGTCGGTTTCAGGTCATGAAAACCGACCTTTTTGGACTCGAAAACTATTAATTTTTTGTTGGCATCGGGTCATTCGGGTCATGTCGGTTGACCTAGACCCGAAGTGGGTCTGTTAAAGGTCCGAAAGACCGTCTTGTTTGCAAAATGGGTTGGGTTTGGGTTGATCCGAATAGTGCCGGGTCAATTTCGGATTCGACCCGAACCTGACCCATGACCCGAAATTGACACCCCTACTCTATCCCACATTTTATTCTAATAAAGCTTTCTCTGGCCTTT
>NW_021441640.1:0-299 GCF_001605985.2 Dendrobium catenatum
AGAATGAGTTGCTCTCTGTAAAAATTTTGTCCAGACGAAGTCCTGTTCGTCCAGGACGATGGGAACTGACTATGGTAATTTTTGGCAACGTTCTGCAGTTTTCGGAACCAACTTTTGATATAACTGTTTGTACATGACAAAATTTTTTCGTACGGGACGAACCTATTTCGTCCATGAAAAAATTAGTTCGTATAGATGCACAAATGGTTCATACGGGACAGTTTTTTATACAGTTCGTCCGTACTAACTCAATTTCGTACGGGACGATCATGACTTAGAAAAATTTTCAATTCAGTTCC
>NW_021441641.1:0-1022 GCF_001605985.2 Dendrobium catenatum
CCCTATAGTGATTTGAAGGTGACATAGATCTCACCTTGGGTGGCTTCGTTAACCATCTTAGAGTACTCCATTTGAGCTCAAATTTGGTTGGTTTAGTCCTTAGGGTCAGGTGATCCTATGGTCCAAATTTCATCAAATTTGAAGTTCATTTGGTTCCCCAAGTAGGAGCCTAAAAAATCCTTCTTTGAAATGGGCTATTAACCCTATCAATTGATAATGAACTGTCTTTAACTTATAAAATCCATTAAAATGTTCATAATTGTTCCTAATTAATCCCCCAATCAATAAGAATTGAAACTCTCTTAAATTAATTTTTAGATTTGTCTTGGTTTAGTCCTTAGGTAAAATTAAGGGTTAACCAGTTTTAATTAATCCCAAAAATATTAAAAATCCCAAAAGGGCTTTAAGCACTTGTTGATCTGTCCTTAGGTCATTTATGACCTTTGAAATTGATCCCAAGGAGTTTAGGACTCATTTGGGTTCAAATCCTTAAGCAGCCCCTTAGTTGTAATAATTTGGTAATCCCTACGAATATGCATAACTTCTAAAATTCACTATTAATTATAGAAAAATTTAGACTAATCAAACTCAATGACTAATGACTTCAATTAGAATCTAGTGTTCCCTAAAAATATTAAACCTCCATAATTTGGTCAAAATCAAGGAGTCAACATCTTAGGTGACCTTAGGTCAAAACGGGCCAAAACTTCTAAAAATCGTAACTTTTCGTAGAAAACTCCAAATTGAATGTACCACCTATCTAACAACTCATAATTAGGTCTAGTATTTATTAAAAATTTGAAACCCCTTAAGATTAACACTAGTTTTGAAAATCAAATTTTGACTCCTTAGTTAGCATATCCGGATAATCCTTTGAAATCTGTTAACTCCTCCAATTCTAGAATTCTCTTAGTAGGTTATTAAAATTCTCAACCAACCCTTTAAAATCAGTAATCAACTCCCATTAATAATAACTCACTCCTTTCATTTCAACCAATTTAAAATAACTTAATTAACCCCGA
>NW_021441642.1:0-779 GCF_001605985.2 Dendrobium catenatum
TGTGGTCCCCTCAGTACGTACTATCCTAACTGGTCCAGCTGTAGTGATCTTCTTAGTGCATCTGTTAAAAATATTTTTTATCAATCCTCTACTAGGTTCTCTTCACCTGAAGCCATCTGCACATAAATAAAAAAGAAACATTAGAAACATGAGTTATAACAAAAATTTAATAAAAAATAACGCAGCAGTAACAATAAAATAAATATAGTGAAGAAAAATGCAGGGAATTAAAATAAAATGCAGTGCAGTAGCAAAAAAATAATAATAATTTATCTTATATTAACTCATCATTTGTTGATTCACTTTCATAAGATGATACACTCCCAACACTATCAGATTCATCTTTACTTTCCTCTATGGTTAGATCTACCTCCTCTAACTGCAACTCACTCTCATTAATTCTGATTTGACCATCTACATTGATTGGGAGATTTTTTAAATTTGACATAAACTCTTCTTGATGTGCTGATGGTATTGAAGTGGTTTCTTAATTACTCCCCTTACTTTTGTCTTCATAATTACCAGTCAATCCTGTTTGCCTCATATTCTGCTTGGATAGTTAGCATAATAGACTTGAGTTGCCTGACTAGCAATGATGAATGGATCAAACTTTGCATATCTCCTAGCCCACTTTACTTTTGTTATACCGTAAATTGGATATACTTTTGTGCCTCTATTTGATACTGGATCAAACCATTCATAATTGAAGAGATACATAATATTCCTGTGACCGGGATATTCCACCTCTAATATTTCTTGTAATACCCCGTAGTATTCAG
>NW_021441643.1:0-1161 GCF_001605985.2 Dendrobium catenatum
GACCTTTGGACCGGTTCACGGTTGAACCGGTCGGACCGGCCGGTCCGGTCCGGTTTTTAAAGCATTGATGATAGGTATTAGGGCCAAAAATACATAGACTTAGATGAGATGAGAAGATAAATGTTGAGAATTTAGGCATTCTAAATTTTTCATGCATTACCAAAAAGCAATGTGATAAATCACTTTAATTGCTTAGAAACATAAAAAATATGCACAATATAGGTTCATAAATTCAATAAAATAAAAAGATCAATTATATCATTTTACCAACATAAATTTTATAGAAACATCTATAAGCACTCATTTGAAAATGGTTTTTTTTTATCAGGCTTTTTTTAGCATATAGGAAGAAAATAGGTGGTAGAAATTGAAGTGATGTTGTGTTGATGGGAGTCTAATTTGAGCTCGATCTATAGACAAGGCTGCTCTAGCCAATTAAATCATAGAAGAAAAATGATGATTCGTAAAATTGCTAAGGATAGCTAAAAGTGACAGCGACATGAATGTGAACCCAACCGTGAATGTAATGCTAAAGGATCTCTAAGCACAAATCTGTTCCAAACTATGGTGTAAGAACTGTTGAAGCTAGTGAAATGATCCTCCCACTCGTAATTAGGCTAGCAATTAGAAGAGTATTGGGACAAAAAAATCTTGCCATAGCTAGGAAAAATAAAATAGCACAACCAAGTAGCTATAGCTATAAATGACATTTAAAGCATATCCTCTAAAACCCCCTAGCATAAACAGATTGTACTCCCTCTGCTAATCCATGCTCAAACAACCCCTATGAATGCTGCACGATATAAAGAGATCTCCTGCCAAAAGGGTCATGAATATAGCGAACTCTGCAATATATACTGCCTAGCATAACAAACGTTCAGTCAAAGTGTCGAAGGAAATAGTCCCCCGACTACTATGACCTCTTCGCTTTCGTTGATATCGGTGATAATAATGTGCCAAACTTTGATGAAACATGTTAATAAAAAAATTATCACCTCCGCTGCTGACCTGAAGGTCGATGACTAATTAGTCTCGTACATTATAAATAAAGAAAGATAAATAATTAAATGAAGAAATCTATAACCACTTAAAGCCTGAAGAGGACAACCAAATATAGCATCATAACACTGTTGTTCGACATCGGGATGCAATAATCGACAA
>NW_021441644.1:0-418 GCF_001605985.2 Dendrobium catenatum
GAAAAATTATTCTATACAGTCACCGGACGACGTTCAATGGACATGTTGGAAAAATTATTCTATACAGTCACCGGACGACGTTCAAAGGCGAATCAAGATACGTTACATTATCCGGTACACAACACCGATACACAATAAAAAAAATGACATGACACATCCTGATTTGTCTCTGGACCGTCAGATGATCACACATAATAATTTCTCCTTAGTTTGTACCTGGAAGGGCATCCATGCAGCTTATAGCATTAATCATTAGCATGTCTCTTACAAGTTACAACAGCATTTAGTACATCTATCTTCTCATCATGCGTCCCTCGTAATTCTTGGAATCAGCTAAACAAAAGATGAGAAAACTAATTCATAAATAAAATTTATATACCTTCGACCATTGAAATTTGATTGCATTCGTTACTAATTT
>NW_021441645.1:0-717 GCF_001605985.2 Dendrobium catenatum
TTCGCGAACTGCTCACTCTCACGTCTCGGTAGTTCCAAAAAAATCCCGAACTCCAGGCAGCACGAGAAAGCCCCAAGGAAGCGACGACGCCCCCTCTCTCGGGCTCTAATTCGCAGAGGCCAAGGGCTCTCGTCTCTTCTCTCCAATTTTGGAAAACCTGCAGAGCAGTTCGTGAAACTAAAGGCTCTCATGGTTCTCTCATTTCCGAACTCTCCCACTTTCTCCCGGCCCCATTCGCACAAATCGCACAGAACAAACCCTTTCCCTCTCTCTGATTTGCGAAGAACCCACGATCTCACTTAGAGAAACAAAATCCCGAAGCCTAGGAACGATCGCTTCCTGTCCAGTCCATCTCCCTCAGCCTTTCGCAAGCCCCAAAACCGAAATTCCCCTCACCGTATCTTTCTCTCTAGTGTGAAGCCCAAGTCGAGTCCCTCTCCTTCTACCTGCAGTTCGCATGTCTTCCCCAAGGCCGAACCCCATCTCCTTCTCCTCTTTCCGTTCATTCCGCTTGGGGGAAGTCTAGCGCTCAGCTATAGCCGACGCTTCTCTCGCCTCCTCTGCCCTAGTCGAAGCCAAGCTGCTCTAGATCAACTCCTTTCTACTGATCAGCAACCTTCACTGCAAAACTTATTCTTTTCCTGATGGCTATTGTTAGGATTCCTGTTCAAACATTAATGAGTTGCAATGTGAAGAAAATGGGCTCTCCCTTAGGTC
>NW_021441646.1:0-294 GCF_001605985.2 Dendrobium catenatum
GCTATGTTGCACCGATACACCTATTTATGAAGGCGTGTTGTATTTGATACACCGATACACGGATACGCCTCTGATATGTGTCGGATACGACTTTGTCGTATCCAATTAAAATACTATTTGATTTCAAAAGGACGCACGTATTCGATACGTGTGTCCGTTCGAATACGTGCGTCCGTTGAAAAACAAAAAAAAATTGAAGGAAGACCCATCGTATTTACTTCTGCGGCTACGAGCGAGGTTCTCTCATTCCTGAGATAGATTTGAGTCTCTTGATGATATGAGAATATTAGAAAT
>NW_021441647.1:0-200 GCF_001605985.2 Dendrobium catenatum
CTCTCTCTCTCTCACTCTCTCCCTCTTTCGTACACTCCCTTGCTCTTTCTTGCGATCTCTCTCTCTATCTCTCGCTCGCTCTCTCTCCCGCTCTCACTCACTCTCTCTCTCTCTCTCCATCTCTCTCCCTCCCCATCTCTCTCTGTCCATCTCCCTCTCTTGCACTCTCTTGACCTTTCTTGCTCTCTCTCTCTCTCTCT
>NW_021441648.1:0-292 GCF_001605985.2 Dendrobium catenatum
TGGTATAGGATGGTGCCTTGGCTATGGACATGAAGATTTTTATAGTGAAAGGTTGTGTATGGAGCAAAAAAAGGGTCATTAATTAGATATTTAGGATAAATTAAAAGCTAGAGCTTCTTGGTTATTAAGGGGTTGGTTTTCTTCATAGGGGAAGGGTGAGCAATTTTAAATGTTAGAGAACTAATTGAGGTATTTTTATAGTTTTTGAATGAGTGGTTAGAACTATGTATTTTTTTTTTTAAGTCTCTTGGTCATTACAAAAATTAGATATATTTGATGTTAGAGCTTCTTG
>NW_021441649.1:0-931 GCF_001605985.2 Dendrobium catenatum
GAAACGTTGTTAGGAAGGGGCTGAATGATGCTAGACTCGACAACTCTATCAGGGAAGATAACAATCAGAAGAATAATGCAAAGGTTGATAGAATAACTATGGTAAATAAGAAGGATATTGTTGAAGTAAACGATGTCCTGGCTCCAGATAGTAGGGATGCACATGGAAAATATTTTGGAAAGGAGAACTCGGAGACTGCTGTTACCAACAGGTTCACTGTACTGAGTGAGGATCCTGAAGAAGTATGTTTGGTAGAGCAGGTTAATGATACAAAAAATATAGAAGAAGACAAGGAATGTATTGATGCTGAAATCAATCACAGTGAATTGGGTGTCTCTAGTGCTATTGTCAAAGTGAAGTTGGCTAAGGAGTTAAAATCACTTGGACCTGTGGATGCGGAGCATAAGAAGAAAAAGAGGTATAATCGGTTGAACCCCAAGAGTGGGGAGAGATCAATTACACCTTTTTAATGTCCTCAATTCTTTTTTAGAATTGTAGGGGGGCAAGGAAAAAAGAAGCCTCCTTATATTTGAAGGAAATCGTTAGAGATCATAGTATCTATTTTATTGGGCTTATGGAGACGAAGTTGGCTAGCATTGACAAAAAATATATTGATTACTTGATTGGGAAGTATTGGGAGTATTATCATCACCCTGCTGAGGGTACTTCAGGAGGCATTATGGTTCTATGGAATAGGAATTTGGTGTCTTTTGATATAAGGGAGACATCTTCACAAGTAATTGTTGGTAGTCTCTTGGTTCCTAACTTGGGAATTCGGAGAATTGCCACGGTGTATGGGAGCAGAAATTGTAAGGAAAGGGAAAGCTTATGGAAACAACTCCAGGATAGTATGGAGGTTACAATTCCCTCTATTATTGGAAGGGATTTTAATTGCATCGTTAACAAGGAGGAGAAGAGAGGAGGCAAAAGG
>NW_021441650.1:0-206 GCF_001605985.2 Dendrobium catenatum
TATAATTTAGGCCTTATAAAAAATAGCACACAATTTTCTCATCAACTCTTAAATCACCACAACTCTTAAATATGCAGAATAGCTTTCAGATATTTTTAACAATTATCTCAAAGACTACCCACCACTAACTGATGGCGACCGCCACTTTAACCAACTTATTAATTATTCAATAAAAATATATTTTAAAAATATCAAATATATTTTAT
>NW_021441651.1:0-217 GCF_001605985.2 Dendrobium catenatum
AACTCAAGCATAAGGTGAATTTTGTTCTCAAGAGTTGAAATCAAGGTTGTTATTCATAAGTTTTGGTGCAATCTTCTCCTCCTAGGTTTTGTTTGGGACGGCTTTTTTACTATTTCATAAAGCAGCTTTCTAGAATAAAATTTTTGTTCTAGAAAGCTGCTTTAAATTGGAATAAGAAAGGTGTCTCAAACGAAGCCTTAGTCTTCTCTAAGACTTC
>NW_021441652.1:0-397 GCF_001605985.2 Dendrobium catenatum
ACCTGTATGACTTAAGAGTTGTTTTCGAACGGTTGCGCCGCTACGATTTGAAAATGAACCCCTTGAAGTGCGCCTTCGGCGTCGCTTCGGGAAAATTCTTAGGATTCGTAGTGAGGCACCGCAGAATCGAGATCGATCCTGCTAAAATTGAAGCCATCTTGGATATGTCATCCCCTAAGAGCCTTACCTAGTTAAGGTCTCTACAAGGTCGAATGGCATATATAAGGAGGTTTATTTCTAATCTTTCCGGGAGATGTCAACACTTTTCTGTCCTTGCGAAAAAAGATGCTAAGTTCGTATGGGACGAGAAGTGCCAAAATGCTTTCGACGACATCAAACAATACCTTTCTAATCCGCCAATCTTGGCAGCTCCGATTCCGGGAAAGCCGTTAATCCT
>NW_021441653.1:0-980 GCF_001605985.2 Dendrobium catenatum
CTTAATAAGCTGATTAGAATAACACTTAAACATAAAATTTTTTGACTATTTAATTAAAAAAAAAGCTGAGTAGAATAACACTTGAGCTCATTGACACCCTATCTCTTATCCCTTGTGAAGCTTAAAAATTAAGAATGTAAGCAGAATAAGCCTTTTGCAGTACCCTAGAGCTCGAGAGCTTGCATCTCTTAGTTATCTTATTTTTTTGTGATTATTGGAAGCTTTCTTTTACTGCATTTACTTGTGTAGGTAAGGAATGTCATGATAGATAATATTGACAAAGTCCTAGAAAGAGGTGACCGTTTGGAATTGTTGGTTGATAAAACTACAAGCATGCAAGATAAAACAATCCGCTTCCGAAAGCAGGCTCGTCGTTTCAGGAATACCGTGTGGTGGCGGAATGTTAAACTCACGTAAGAAAAATCTTTCTAATTATTTTTTTTCTGCACTTGTGGTTTTTCTTGTTTTGTATGATGCTGCCCCTTGAATGGAGCTAGGATCTTTATTTGTGTGAACTATACTAAAACGTCCATGTGCTTTAGGGTAGGTTGGTTTGCGGATATTATCATTGAACAACCCAAATGTTTATTTCCCGATTCTTTTAGTGTTTTCCTTGCATGTATGTCTCTCGTGTTTGTTATTTTGCTATGTGCACCCTGTTTCTCAATGCTCAATTTTGTCCTGCTTGGATATCAACGATTTTTTTACCAACCAACATTTGGATCCATACAATATTGCTGGCATAATTTCAATTTTTTAAAATTTACTTGTGAGTCTCCTTGATAACCTCTTATCATATAAAAATCGATTTATTTCTTTATTTTAATTACCTTGCATTGAATCTAGAAGTTTTATTCTCATCAATGTCTTCATTCTTTTCTATAATGAAAAAAAAAGGCGAGGACATATTGGCCAAAATTTGATCGAGATGAGATTTCAAACTTTTGAATTTGCTTTGAGAGATGTGTAATATAAAAGAT
>NW_021441654.1:0-250 GCF_001605985.2 Dendrobium catenatum
TATTATAAAACTTGCTAAATCCATATATACTCATTTAGAAATTCTTGGCCAACCCATCCGTATTAGTTATGAATCAATCTCCTTAATTTAAGATATTTCAAAATATTTCCATTTAATAGTGCATCAATTTGATTGACTGCATCATTAATAAAATCTTTCAAAATTTCCTTGACCAAAATTGACTTTTTTTTTTTATTTGGATTATTTAATTGATTTGTGATAGGAAACACTTGGATTTCCAAGTGTTTCA
>NW_021441655.1:0-503 GCF_001605985.2 Dendrobium catenatum
AACCAATTCTAAATTTCATTGCTCTTAAAAAAAAATTAAATAACTCTCGGGTTTTAAAACTTTAAGAATTTAAAATTCTCTCAAATTTGAAATGCTCTTATATATTTAGAAAGCTCATAAATTTTATATAATTGAATTAGTTTTGAAATGATTTATCACCATTTTTGCTACCTCAATAACTAGAGGGAGAGAGATGATGTTTTGAAGATTAGAGACCTCAAATATTTCAAGGAGAAATAGTATTTGAAATGCCAAAATAATTCAATATCTTTTATTCAGTTTTACTTGTATTGGAAATTAAAAAAAAAAAATAGATGTCTCATTTAGAGACATTCAAAACAGTCTCATTTAGAGACATTCGAAGCCTCTCAAGAATAGTCTTTGGGTTAAAACGATAACTAACAAATTTTCACTTATGTTGAGCGACATTTGGGAGAGTTATATGTGTTTGTAAGTTCTCCACTCTCACGCATTTGATGAGATAAAAGATTTCAAAGATCTCA
>NW_021441656.1:0-407 GCF_001605985.2 Dendrobium catenatum
TCCTAAAATATTAATATTTGAACTTTAACCAAAATCTCTCCTTTGCCCTTTTCAACAAACAAATAAAAACACATACAACTCTAACTAAATTATCCTATTTAGGATCTACCAAAACCACACAACCTACACACACTTAGACTGGTTTGTTAGGACACGACTATTAGCTTTAGGTTAAGTTATTGTTCTGTTGTTCTTTTCTTTTCTGTACTTTGTTGTGACGCTTTGCATGTGACCCGTGTGCTGTTTGCTTAGTACTTGTGGTAGCCTTTTCCGTGGGTTTTCTGTGATGCTTTTTTTTGTGATGTTCTTTTAGTTTTCTTTTTTGCACTGTGATTGTGACGTTAGAATACCCATACTCAGAAAGACAACGATTAGTTTATATAAAGTGACGTGCTAAAGCCTATGTA
>NW_021441657.1:0-284 GCF_001605985.2 Dendrobium catenatum
AAGCTACAATTGAACAAGCTTTCTTGAGTTTTTTTTCTCAAAAATGGAAGGAACGGGATTGTAATGTAACGGGCTGGCCGAACAGAATAAATGCTCTAAGCAATGAAAGTGTGAAGTTACTGGATGCTGAGTTCACTATGGAGGAAGTCATTACCAACCTTGGTAGCAATATCTCTCCAGGAATTGATGGAATTTCGTACTCCTTTATCAAGGGGTACTGGAAAATAACTGGCCATGACATACGGGCGGCTATATTCCAGTTCATCTCCATAGGTAAAATGAAT
>NW_021441658.1:0-238 GCF_001605985.2 Dendrobium catenatum
ACCTTGATTGAATGATCGTAGATATCGTTAAATACCGAACGAAGCCAAGGCATTAGCTTGCTGCTCTTCTCCTGCTCTTGACTCCCGTAGCTGCTTCCGATCCTCTCATCCCCGCGAGCTCTTCCAACCTCTGTAGCCTCCCTCTCCGATCGAGCTCCCGTCGCTGCTACATCAACCCGTCGACACCTCCATCCCACCGAACATCAAGCTCAAACCTCCTCCCTCCTCCCTCCTTTCC
>NW_021441659.1:0-317 GCF_001605985.2 Dendrobium catenatum
TGTACAGGACTTTAAGAGCTAAGTATGGGAATAATATATGTGATGAAGTAAGAAAGAAAAACTGCTCTATCACATGGAAAATTTTACTTAATGGAATGCATTCCTTGCGGCCTTTAATGAAATGGAAGATAGCTTCAAGTGCTTGAATTGATACTCTTTATGATGTGTGGATTCTTAATAGGAGTATTTCTAAATGGCCAACTTTCATCAATGTAAGGGTAGAAGAATTCCCAAAACTTGATTTCTTTATCAAAGATAGGAATAGAATCAGTTTGAGCTAAGGAAATACTTTGGATTGGAATTAATAAAGTTGATTT
>NW_021441660.1:0-335 GCF_001605985.2 Dendrobium catenatum
GATTGGATTTTGTTCAGATCGTCCAGGACGATCGTGCCATCTGCCGGGCCGATCAGTGCATTTTAAAGCTGAAATCAGTCGTTTTGAAGAGAGAGAAAAATCAAATATTTTATAAAAATCATTTTGAGGAGAGAGAAACTCGAGGAAAAGATTCGAAAAGTAGATTTTCGTGCGACGCCGGGCCATTTTCGTCCGACGAGATTGTTCAAGAAAGTGTTGTACGCATGGTAAGGCACATTCCGCCTTTCTCAATTTTCAGAACGGTGAAGTTTGAAGGACTTTTCTGTCCGGATTTCGTTTTTGTTAGCGAATTTCGTCCATATTTTCCGATTGGT
>NW_021441661.1:0-266 GCF_001605985.2 Dendrobium catenatum
AGCTACAGGATGTTTTTTTCTAAGGAAAAGCCCAAAGAGACCGTCCTTTATGATAAGCTCCACAAGGCCAAGCCTACGAACGGAGCTTCTTACAAGAAGCCAGAAGTCCAGGCAGCTTTCTCTGTTGCTGACAAGGGAAAGAAAGTCATAGTTCAGGACTCCCCTCCAACGAAGCGTTTCATTCAAGGCGCGCAGCGTTGAAGTGTATAAGTACAGTTCAAGCGCTAGTGTTATACTCGACTAACCCTTGATTGACCCCCTCGGAG
>NW_021441662.1:0-1657 GCF_001605985.2 Dendrobium catenatum
AACCCCCCCGAGAGAAGATCAATATTGAAATCTTGGAAGAAAGCTATGTTCAATGGTATTTTTCTTATTAACATCCTAGTGATGGATGGAGTTTGCTTCATTAAGAGTTTTTGGTTAAGCACATGGGTAAAGCATGAACCTCCCTTTCCATTAAAACTGTACAGCATGATTTTCATTATTTTGAAAATTGGGTTTTTATTCAGTTCTTGCTTTAGGTATTTAAGCAATGGAAAGGCATCAAGATACGTGAAATTCGTTAGCAAAATAATCATGTAGCATTCTTTTATGTTAGAAAGTTTGGGATATGGATTATCAATTCAACTGCGACGCCCTTTAGAAGATATGGTTGATTATATGAAAGGCCCTGTATTTGATGAAGATTTATGGATGTGGGTTGTATAGAACTTGTTCACATGGGCTTCTTGGCAACAGTGGTGTAAGGTTTCCAACTGTTTTTGGGATAGATAAGTGCAGGATTTTTGCTTATCTCCTTGCTCCAAACAGTTTTTGGAATGGATTTAGGTGGCAAGATTTTTTGCTATGTTGAATTTCCGAATTGTCCGTACCGAACGAAATACTTTGTAGATTTTGCCGTTTGCTCGGGGCCTACCGGGACTGTTCATTGGGAAACATATACAATGAATAACATGCAGATTTTGATGTGTTTTAAGTTCCAAATCGTCGTGGGAATGATATACATGCAGTTTTTACTGTTTTTAACTGTCCAAATGGATTTGGGAACAAATAGCATGCAGATTTTCACTGTTTTTAGTTGCCGAATTGTGTTGGGAATGATGCAAGTGCGGTTTCTCTATTGTTTTGGCCCTCAAATTGTTTAGGGAAGTAAGCTAAGGGCAGTTTTTTTCTATGTTTTGGCACAAAGCATGTTTATAAGTTTAAATCAGAGCATCTTCTAAAACTCTTGATGTTATATAGTGTAAGATTTGGAAACCCTTGCTTTAGAAGTTCAGTGTTTCATATCATTGGAAGCATGTTTAATTATAAGAGTTTGCAAATATTGAAATATTTTTATGCTTCCTTCTCTATTTGATGGAGTCTTGTATGAAAGGCTAGTCAACAATTGTATTTGAAATCTCATATACCTTTTGTTTCAAACATAGACTTGGCATGTAATAGATTTAATAATTAGGGAGTAGATTGTATTAAACAGTTCGAGTTGAGAATGTTATGGTTACACTTTAGCAAGTTGATGCGAAATTCAATAGTTTAACATTACCTATTCTCCTCTATTTCAAAGTTTTTAATGTGATTTATATAGATTTGTATTAGAATGAGGCTCTTTTCTTGTCATTTTGGTAAAGTATTAACATCAAATTTCATGGATTTGGTCGCTAACGAAGATTGTTTGGGAGCCTTTTGGAGGTTTTGCGAGTTCTTTTTATATCGAGAGGTTTTGTGAACTTGCTTTATGTAGGAAAAGATCTGTTTTGCTTATGTTGAGATGGCTTAGCATTGGTTTTAAATCGATTTCATTTTAAAGGGTACTGCGAATTTCGTGGATACTTTACAATGAGGGGTTTTATAAAGCCTCCTTGTTGGAAAGTTTTATATTTTCTTACCCCACTCCAAATGAAAGGAAAGGTACTCGGTCGTGGGTTATTTTGGGTAGAGTTTGGTGTCAAGAAAAGAGATTTTG
>NW_021441663.1:0-247 GCF_001605985.2 Dendrobium catenatum
TAGTTTATCGGATTTTGATCTTACTCAAATCTGACTCAATCATAATTAATTATTTGATTTGATCCACTGTGTTTATTACATGGGTCATAATATGTTATCAGCACCTGACTCGACACAAACCTGATGACTTATCAGAACCTAACACATGTGAATTATTTATTACATATATCATACACTTTTTGGGTTAGCACAACCCACTTTTAAAAATTTAAGAAGTTCAAATAAAAAAATAAAATTCTAAAATGCT
>NW_021441664.1:0-218 GCF_001605985.2 Dendrobium catenatum
AGATAGTATTGCAACACCGATATGTTTTTTGACAATCTCTCCCGCATGTGAGAGCTTGAGACATTGATCATCACACCCACTCATACAGAAACAACATTAAGTATATTGCATCAAGAGCCCATCCAATTAGATGGATTCGTTGTAGAAGAAACTCACTCTTGAATGTTGCTCGGCTATGATGGAAGGGACAAGATCTATGGAGAACTACAACTTGCATG
>NW_021441665.1:0-312 GCF_001605985.2 Dendrobium catenatum
GTCCAAGGACACCTACCATACACGCTCTAGTAGCGTAGTGGGAAGGCCCAGCTCCCCTATTTTCCCCCAAGCGGGGAATATGCTGGGGTGCTGCCGAAATTTTCACTGAAATGTACATTATTGAAATGTACAAAGACTTGAACAATTTGGAGACCTTCTTGGGAAGCAATACAGAGGACCTGTACTCGAACAAAAATACACAGAAATTGAACTAAATGTGCAGAGAACTTGTACGAAGAACAGAGGACTTGTGGACCTAAATCTGAACAAAATTATAAATGATTTTTAAAGGTCAAAATCAAATGAAATAAA
>NW_021441666.1:0-257 GCF_001605985.2 Dendrobium catenatum
TTCCGCTTGATTTGATCGACTTGATAGTATAGACTAGATTTGATTGATTGATTGATTTGACGGATTTATTGATTTATTGTATTATTTTTTCGATTGGATTTATCGTATTGATACCGGCACCGATATTGATATAGATCCTGCGTATTGATTCATAGAGATTGACACTGAAATTGATATAGATTGTATTGATTCACTGGCACCGATATTGATGTGGATTCTGTGTATGGATAGATATCGACAGCGACATGAATATAGAT
>NW_021441667.1:0-383 GCF_001605985.2 Dendrobium catenatum
GCAATACATATGTGTTATGCTGTGAACCATGCAATTTGGGTCTCCATACCTAATGTGTATTATAGTGAACAGTGCATGTACGTGAAATATGTCCTAGCATGTCACATGAAAAACATCTAACACCAGAAAAATGGTTTATTAATCTATTCAGGTTATAGCTCCTCTTCCTAGGTTTTAAAACTTTTGGCTTTAGATCAGGTGTGGGTGTAGTCCTATTTTCAAATTCATCAATATATATTTTAAAATTATTTTAAAGTGAGGTGTGAGATGTTTTTAATGAGTCATGCTCAATGACCAATTTAGAATGTTTTTTATTTAACTCATCAAATTCATTAAGTAATGAAATATGATTGAAAGTTCGTTAGGGATGTTAAGCCCTATAG
>NW_021441668.1:0-347 GCF_001605985.2 Dendrobium catenatum
AGAGATGAGATTAGAGATGTCTATCCACTAGTAGCAACATGAGGAAAATATGGCCTAGTTTAGAGAGTAGCTTATTTCATTTAACTATTAATTTCAGCCACCTCAACCACCACCTAATTAGGGATCTTCTTTTAAGTAGTGTATTATATAGTATGTTTGATTCTTATGGTATGTTTGTAATTTTCATGCTTTGTGTCTTATAGTGTATGTTCTCATTTTCAATTGTAGTTTTCCTTTTTGGTGATCTCAAAAGGGGGAGTAGGAAGTTATTGTTCTATATTTCTTATCATTATTAGTGCTGTTTATTTTATTTCCCATTATTCTATGTTAGTTATATTTTCTGCTTT
>NW_021441669.1:0-232 GCF_001605985.2 Dendrobium catenatum
ACGAGGCAGGTCGAGCTCTATGTTATGGTATTTCTGTGCAATTTCCACTGTTATTTATGTGCAGTTTCTACTGTTATTTATGTACAGTTTCTGTTGTTATTTCTATGCAAATGAGCCAGGTCAAGCTCTATATTCTAGTATTTCTGTACAGTTTCTGTTGTTATTTTTGTGCAGTTTCTACTGTTATTTCTGTGTAGTTACTGCTATTTTTTCTGTTCAGTTACTGCTCATA
>NW_021441670.1:0-223 GCF_001605985.2 Dendrobium catenatum
CTGTGCTTGAGGAAGCTAATGTTATATGAAAAAAAAATAACTAGTGATATTAAGAAGGTTGCAAAAAATGTGCTTAAATTATCAAAGAGAAAAGCTTCTAATAGTAAAAAGAGTTAGTGGTGGATTCAAAATGTTCATGAAAAGATAAAAAATAAGAAGGTTAATTATAAAAATTTGTTTATATGTAAAAATTCTGATAATTGGAAAATAAATAAAGAAGTCC
>NW_021441671.1:0-243 GCF_001605985.2 Dendrobium catenatum
ACCTCCGCCGAATCACCGCCTAACGCCGTTGCTTCGTCGGACCACCACCAGAGGCCCTCACCTCTGTCGGACCACCGCCTAACGCCATTGCTCCGCCGAACCATCACATGAGGCCCTCACCTCCACCGGACCACCGCTTGAGGCCCTCACCTCCGCTAGACCACTGCCTGACGTCGTTGCTCCACCGAACCACCACTTGAGGCCCTCACCTCCGCTAGACATACCACCGCCTGACATCATTGC
>NW_021441672.1:0-314 GCF_001605985.2 Dendrobium catenatum
AATACTAAGGAGACAATGGGAGAAATTTGGTAAGTTCCACATTACAGGATTGGGCCTTGGCTGGTATCTCTGTGCTTTCGAAGATGTAACGGCGGTTGAAAACATTTTATCTGGTGGCCCTTGGTGGTTTAGAGGTCAAATTATTGGAGTAGACAAATGGTCTATTGATTTTAATCCTTTATCTTTGAAAGGAATTACCTCTCCTATTTGGATTAGACTCCCCAATTTTCCTCTTCAATGTTGGGATGAGGTGAATATTTGTAGAATTGCCTCTTTAGTTGGTAAGCCATTCCTTCTTGATGGCAACCTATTCC
>NW_021441673.1:0-229 GCF_001605985.2 Dendrobium catenatum
AAAGTACCCAAAGGTACAACCTTTTCCATTTGATTTTCTTTTCCATTTCCATATCATTTTCCTTTTCCTTTTCCTTTTTCGTGCACGAGTACGGCGTCCCCAGCCAGTACCATAAGGGGGTGAACTCCTGTCGTTTTCAGTACATTTTTTATTATTATATTTTCCTTTCTTTTCTCATTTTCATCATTATTGTTACCATTGCATACAATATATCTTACATATATCTCTA
>NW_021441674.1:0-232 GCF_001605985.2 Dendrobium catenatum
TTGAATCTAAGTTATTATTCTTTCTTTAGTTGCAATAACTTTCAACATCTCTATCCTAAAATATTCAGTTTCTATAGTTATAGCTGACGAATGAATAATTCTACTAGTTCGATTAATTTCTTTTGGATAAGTGTCATTTATAGGTGTATTAAATGCACTGAAAAACTCTTCATTGTTCGCCTAAATATTTTTTATTATTGTCTTAAAATCTTGAATAAAATTTCTAATTTGA
>NW_021441675.1:0-217 GCF_001605985.2 Dendrobium catenatum
AGTTCTTGTCTACTCTTAATTTTCCTTAAAATAACATAAAATGTGTTGCATCTTAGCTAATAATAAAAATTTTATCTATGTCTTTAATGTAAAATATCAATAATAGTTAATAATAATATACTTCTTCTTTGTCCACAAAATTATTAACATCATTTTTACTAAGAGATAAAATTCATTAAAGTACAATATTAATTATATAAATTTATTAAATATATAT
>NW_021441676.1:0-357 GCF_001605985.2 Dendrobium catenatum
CGACTAACGATAGTGCATTGAAGGCTCTACGTGAGTTGGAACCATAGACAAGGCTATGTAAATTGTAGGAAGACAATTTGTCTCATTGATGAGGGCTAGTAGAAAACAAAATAAGTGACTTTGAGTGACTAGGTGTGTAACTCTAGCATGTATCCCCCAATCGATCCCATTTATGTGATATTTGTAATGATTTCGAATGAATTGGCCTTTAGCTTTGGGATGATTATGCTTAGCACGGCTATGACTACTATGCACGGTAACATCCTAGTGGAGGAGCTTGAATGCATAGTGTTTGAAGGCGTCCTTGATCAAAGCCTCAAGCAAGTTGCATTATGTGATAATACAATGAATCAAGTA
>NW_021441677.1:0-208 GCF_001605985.2 Dendrobium catenatum
TTTATAGCCGATTCATTAAAAACTTCAGTTCTGTAATAGCTCCTATCACTGATTGTTTAAAAAAAGGAATCTTTAAATGGACCCTTGAGGCTGAAAAAACTTTTCAACTTATCAAAATTAAAATGAGTCAAGCTCCAATTCTTAATCTGCAAAATTTTGAAAAAGTTTTTGAAGTTGATTGTGATACTTCGCATGTTGGTATTGGTGC
>NW_021441678.1:0-216 GCF_001605985.2 Dendrobium catenatum
GGCAGCCTTTCTTCTGCGGCGACGTCTTGTAGCGTCATAAGGTTGGATTGTTCGGCGATGAGGGCCGGTGGATTGGTTCTGATACCATGTTAGAATTCATAGAATTTGAGAAAGGTAAAAATACCTTCTACTTATTATACAAAATTTTTCCTATTTATAGATCTATACAAGATATCTTAATAAAGAAATAAATAACGTCTAATTGATACATAATTG
>NW_021441679.1:0-565 GCF_001605985.2 Dendrobium catenatum
TTTTGGTGACCTACTTCCTTCCCCAAATTTTCTACTCAACTAGTAATCTATTCAATATCATCATCATCCTCAAATCCATTTTTTTTTGGATCAGACTCCTCAAATACTACATAAGTAGTCTCTTCCACCACTAAAGTTCTCTTGTTAAACACCCTAAAAGACTTCCCAATACTAAAATATCCCAAGTACACTCCTTCATCAGATTTAAGATCAAATTTTCCCAAGTGAGACTTCCCATTGTTGTGAATGAAAACCTTACAACTAAAGACGTGAAGGTGGGAAAGATTGGGTGTCCTAGCCTTAAGGATCTCATAGGGTGTCTTTTCTAATTTGACTCTAATGTTCACCCTATTCAACACATAGCACGCTGTGTTAACCGCTTCAACCCAAAAGTATTTTGGAAGTGAATACTCAGCAAGCATGGCTCTAACGGCTTCCACCAAGTTCTGGTTCTTCCTTTTAGCTACCCCATTTTGCTGAGGTGTCCTAGGAGCTGAGAAATTGTGGCTAATCCCCTTATCCTCACAGAAATCTCCAAATCTTTCATTTTCAAACTCTCCCCCAT
>NW_021441680.1:0-367 GCF_001605985.2 Dendrobium catenatum
GCCAAACCTTTTGGAATAATTGCTTTACATATTGAATCTGCATCAAACTGGTCATGTGTTTATCTATTTCTTGTTGAGCTCCATCCCAAGAATCTTCTTGGCCTTTTTAGAGTCCATCTAAAACTCTCTGCTTTGTTGAGCCTTCGAATTATCAATCTTCACCTTACTCTTAGATTATTTTTCTTACACATTTGTATTTGTTCGTTGGCTGTTTATTTTAAACATTCAACTTCATCAATAAAAGAATTCCATTTTGTAATTATATATATATATATATATTTCAATATTAACTGTCTTTTCAAGTTCCTGTCTAGTTGTTTTCTCATATAAACCTACTTAATGATTTTACATTTGCAGTTGAAATAGG
>NW_021441681.1:0-652 GCF_001605985.2 Dendrobium catenatum
TGCATGTGAACCTGCTTTCGATTCTACATAAACTGACCGACCATGCTTACAGCAAATGCTATATCTGGACTGGTATGGGAAAGATTAGGGGTGTCAATTTTTGACACGACCCGAAACCCGACCTGGACCCGACCTGAAAAGGGTTGAGTTCGGGATCAACAAATCGACCCATTTTAAAAAAAAGAATCAGGTTCGGGTTGACCCAGCAACCTGAAATTGACTCGAAATTGATAATGAAAACTCATTTTCGACCCTAAAATCGAGATTGACCCATTTTGACCCAAAAATCGAAGATTCGATTGTCCTGATTTTTGACTCGAAAATTAGCAATTTTGGATCAATCCCGGGTCATTCGTGTCGAGTCAGGTTGACCCGGAACCAAATCGTGTCGGGTTCAGGTTCAAAAATCTGACCCATTTTTAAAAACAGGTCAGGTTAAGGTTTACTCGAATAGTGCCGGGTCAGTTCCGAGTTCGACCGAACCTGACCCGTGACCCAAAATTGACACCCCTAAAAAACTAAATCAATTTCCCTACAAGTCTCTGGTATTCCCTTTTATCTATATCTAGATCTTCTCTAGCTTCCCCCATTTTAAGATTAGGTTCTACTGGTGTCCATGCTGGTTTCAAGCTAGTTTACATGTTTCTTTTAG
>NW_021441682.1:0-231 GCF_001605985.2 Dendrobium catenatum
TGTGGCAGATCAGACACAGATGCGCTGGAACCGAGTCGCACGGTGAGGCGTCCAAGCCAATTGGTACCAGAACGTACTTTCGGTCAAGATTTGCAGCATTCGAGATTTTATGCGATGAGAGCGGAGAAGCATGGAAATGGCTACCTCATCTCGGAAGCCCACTTCTTACCAAATGGTAAATTATATGATATTTTCATATCCTTTGATGGAGAGGAAAGAAGGAAGATGATG
>NW_021441683.1:0-303 GCF_001605985.2 Dendrobium catenatum
TGGTCTTCGACCATCAATCTGGAGTTATGATGTGAATGACCGTGATAAAGTTCGTAGAGCATATTTGTTGAAGGGGCCGCATCAACCAAAAAATTATCATTTTCCTCAAACAATGATAGGAAATATTGCTCGTAGATTTAACTCAAAATGGTTTGAAGAATATCCTAATTGGATAGAATATAGTGTACAAAAAGATGCTGTATTTTGTCTTTATTGCTACTTGTTTAAGCCTCAAGATAAAGCTAGTACTTCCCAAGGCGGTGGAGACGTATTTGCTGGTGAGGGATTTAAGAATTGGAAGAG
>NW_021441684.1:0-206 GCF_001605985.2 Dendrobium catenatum
TTTGAAACGGGTCGAATTGTTGAACTCGAACCCGACCCGTTTCAAGTTCGGGTTGACCCTAATCCGAAATTTTCGGGTCGGGTTCAAGTTGGATTTTCGGATCTTGTCAAACATTGACACTCCTATATGCTACCTTTATGATGCTTTTCAAATTATAATAACTTTTCTCCGAGTTTTGGCTTTGTTGAGTTAGCTCATGAAGAGTA
>NW_021441685.1:0-266 GCF_001605985.2 Dendrobium catenatum
AAATCAAAGAAACTAATTACAAGTAATAAAAGGATCACATTCCTCGATAAGGTTCCATAATAAGGAAGGAATGTTTTCCAAAGAGAAACTATCAAAATAAAAACTATCATCTAAAGCAAGGGTAGCACAACAATTAGCTACCTTATTACAATTTCTAGAAACATAATGAAAAATTACCTTATTGAAATCCTTTAATAAGCAAAGATCCTTATAAGACCATCTATCCATTAGCCATTTATTCTTCTTCTTCAAAGAATCATGAATGA
>NW_021441686.1:0-601 GCF_001605985.2 Dendrobium catenatum
ACTAGTGGATTTGTTCAAACTGGGCTAGGCCCCGTGATTTTTCCCCCTTTTACAGGGGTTTTTCACGTAAAAATCTTGGTGCCTCATAAATGCTAGACCTTTTCTCTTATCTGATTACGTGCCGGATTTTCGTACAACGCTAAGACGATAAACTTTATATTTCTCTGGAGCCGCGAATACTCCTGGACGCTACAGTTTGGCGCCGTCTGTGGGAACGTGGTTCCCGACTTGGGGGCAATTTTTGCTCCAGTCTCAAAAGATCACACATAGCATCAATATCATACGAAGCAGATGCGGACTGGGGGGCAAATTTGACTCAAACCATGGTCAAGTAGATCCTTCAATACCTTCAACATCAAGTTGATATTTCAGGAATATCCGAGCAAATGTAAGGATAACTTCAAATCAATTGCAAGCTTTATACAGTCCCTTGTTGGACTTCTACTCATTGGGCAAGGTCTTAACCTCGATCTCAAAAAGGCAGTAACGGTCTAAAGATAGACTTTCTTCACTTTTGATGTGACGCCCCAGGCATCCATAGTGAAAGGATTTGATTGATAGTTTAATAGAATGGATAGATATCTACAACAGCACTATGGAT
>NW_021441687.1:0-254 GCF_001605985.2 Dendrobium catenatum
GACATTAAGAAGTTATGTTTGATCATACTTTCTTATAGGCTTAGAACCCTGGTTTGTTGTTGGTGGGGCCTGGCCACCTTTACATTACTGCAAACCAACTTGTAAATTCTATATTAATAAAATCAGCTTTTTATATATATGCAATTTTTCATACATCATTAGTATTCGTGTAGATTTTCAGTTTTTGTAAACATATCTTATTGCATATGATTCAAAATTCTTTAACAAACTCCTTGATCCCTAGGATAGAGCTA
>NW_021441688.1:0-235 GCF_001605985.2 Dendrobium catenatum
TTAATAATTATATATGTATTTTTTTTTTAATTTTTTGGTATCTATATAATTCATCACTTATCGATTATAAATTCTAGATTGTGCGATATGGCATAAATTATAAACTTTATTTGGTCACAGATCATATTTTTTGATATGCATATAACCTATTCTACTAACATCATGTTATTTATACAGAGATTATCTATGTATTTATGTAAATCTAAAAGTATCTTATAAAAATTTTTAGCACAAA
>NW_021441689.1:0-317 GCF_001605985.2 Dendrobium catenatum
CTTTTAAAATTTTCACTGGAATAGAAAACCCGAGACACCATCTAGCCCACTTCAGAGCAAGTTGTTGCAATGCGGGAGGGTCAGATGCTACTATTTCGCCAATTTGTAAGTAGTCTATCTGGCATCCCTTTTGAATGGTACGCCGATCTGCCCAATGGTTCAGTTAAAACCTTTAGTGATCTAGAAAACCTTTTTCTTAAAAGATTTTCTGGAGCACAACAACGAACTACTGTGGGCGATCTTGTTGTTGAGAAACAAAAGCCGGGAGAGTCTCTCGTTGAGTACATCTTGAGGTGGCGAAACCTCTCGATGAAGTG
>NW_021441690.1:0-218 GCF_001605985.2 Dendrobium catenatum
CCATACATGTCTTTTTTGGCATGGCGGGTAGGTCTAAAATCCCCTATAGAAGCCCTTCATATTAGGTAGATATCAGGATGTTGCCAAAATTTATACTGACTTGGAACTCCAACAAAACAAAGTGAAAATATGATGCGGGCAAAAGATATAGGGAGCCTATACCCTTCGCCCACGAAAGAGACGACAGACTTCTAACGACGAAATTGAGGAGGAGAAAA
>NW_021441691.1:0-328 GCF_001605985.2 Dendrobium catenatum
GGTGTCACTTATGAATGCTACATCCTCTCACTTATCTAATTGTGTGCTGGATCTTCGTACAACGCTAAGACATTAAACTATATATTTCTCTACCACCGCGAATATTCCAGGACGCAACACAACTAAACATTTCACAAAGCTTTATCACTTTATGTGAGATTGTACCCCATCCTAACTCAGAAGGTAATATAAAATGGTAGAGAAAATTCCGCAAATGATGAGAATCTAAAAAATATAAAGTTCTTACTTCATAAGTTTACAACATACACTATATATTTTAAAATAAAATTTTGAATAAACCTTTTATACAACAACAACAATATCAGGC
>NW_021441692.1:0-249 GCF_001605985.2 Dendrobium catenatum
ATTATGGAAATTATGGCTTTCCACCCGAACTGCAACCGCCACATCTCCTTGCATTGTTTGGAGTTATTAAAGGCTAATTTACTGGAATTATTTATGGGGAAATATGGAATAATTTTGGTTTCACTTTGCATAGTCAGCGGATTTTTTGGCCAAAACAACCGTAAATTTTCATATATTTTTGTATGGTTATGATCATAAGAATCACCGTCATCCTGCTCATGGTCTGTCGATCTTATCAATAAATTATAA
>NW_021441693.1:0-544 GCF_001605985.2 Dendrobium catenatum
ATTTTTAATATATATATATATATATATGATTTTTGACATATGGATGAGCGTCCGTGCCTAACACATAAGGGATACGTTTTGAAGTGCCCGTGCTTCATTAAATGAATGATTTGGAAGAAAAATTGGTAGGATGAAGATAACATGGATAGGTGTCAATAGAATTTTTTTTTTTTTATAAAATAAGTATAATATCTAATGCAATACTCAACAAAAATAGATGATAAATGAATATTTATAAAGCAGAGACCAATATAGCTGGGATAAAGTTAATGATAATAAAGAATTTGTATTTTGGGTTCTTCTTTCTGCAGGAAAAGCTGAATGTTCATGGCGGAGCTGTATCACTCGGACACCCCCTTGGGTGTAGTGGAGCTCGCATTCTTGTCACATTGCTAGGGGTATATTTTCTCTTGCTTTATAACCTTTGATAATTCAACCATTGATATTTTCTCTTGCTTTATAACATTAAAATTTAATTCTTTTTTGTATTGTCCGCATTAAGCCCTTATCGTTTTGCTTTAGTCATGGATTGTCTCACTAGACA
>NW_021441694.1:0-568 GCF_001605985.2 Dendrobium catenatum
GAAGCATTTTTGAGAGAGAAAGAGAAAATCCTGTGTCGACGAAGCCGAGGCGTTGATCGTAAAGTATTTTTTAGAGAGAGAGCTATAACTAGTAGCAATTAGAGAAGGTTTGCCAGCGCTAACAAAAAAAACTGACAATCTGTAGTTTTATGGTCTTCAATTCAGGGCTCTTTTGGTTCGCCGTTTCTCCTACATTCTTCAGTTTGAAACGGAAAACTCAGTTGACGGAACATGTTTGGATGTGAGGTATACTTTTTCAGAAACTTCATTTCTCTATTGTTTTGAGAAGCGTCATTTTTTATGCCATTTGATCGCGGCTTAACAGTGAGACGTCAATTTTGGCATTGCACTGTTCATCTGCGCCATTTTTTTTTTGTCTCTACCAAACTTCCAAAGAAATGCGCGAAAGAGGAGAACAATGGTTACGGGGCAAAATAACATTCGATTGGAGATGAATCACGGTATTTTTTTGTTTCAGTGCATTTTGGAGTGACAAATAAACCAATAGAAGCCTCAATTTCCAGCAAAACACCACAATCCACAGACCAACAAAATTTTATTCTAAGCC
>NW_021441695.1:0-900 GCF_001605985.2 Dendrobium catenatum
TTATGCGGAGCTTGTCACTTAGCTGGACATAACAAGACCACTTGCCCAACTAGATTCAATCGCAGGAACTAGGATTTATTTGTGTTAACTGTTGTATTTTCACATGCATTTAAGTGATTTTTATGTGTGTAGTTCTCGTTTGCGTTATGTTTGTAGTTCTCATTTGCGTTTATGTAATATTTTCACATGCATTGAAGCTTTTTGGTTTGTAGTTATCATTTGAGTATATATAATATTTTCACATGCATTGGATTCATATGTCAGATAGTTGTACGTCACTCAAAATGAGTTGGACATATATGGAGATGATAAAAGGAGTACCCAACAAAGAAAGATTTGATGAAGAAAGTCGTAGGATTCATGCTTCTATAGCACGAGCCGGTGATACTCCATTAGAGCGAAAGGCGAATGCAAATGAGTTTTTTCGGTGTTGTCTCCACAAATGGTCAGAAGAATGATATGGATTTTTGGAGGCATGTCCGAGCTTACATTTTGTTCATATTGGGTTGTCACCTTCTCCCAGATATTTAAAAATTTTTTGTAGTATAAAATTTCTTTAGATAACAATAAGAAAATTGTCCCAAATCAAACCTTAAAGTTGTTATAGAAAACAATTTTTTTGTTCAAAATTTTTCTTAGAGGCCAATCAAAAGAGGCGCGCTAATGAAAATTGTCAATCAAACATTATTTAGAGAGTTCTGTATGGTATTATTAACAAATATAGAATAAATTATTCATTTTTAGTGAGTGATTTTATGAAATAAAGCTTCCTCTCAATCTCAAAATTATTAATTTCTTAAAATAAATATAATATATAGAAATTTAATTAAACTTTATATTATACTCATCTAAAAAAAAAAAAATTTTGGGTTAATTTTCTTACTAATTTATAAAACAAAT
>NW_021441696.1:0-326 GCF_001605985.2 Dendrobium catenatum
GTATCTCATGCTGAATTTAATTTGATGTCATTGTAGTCTGAAGTTTGATTTTCCTGAAATGTTAGTGCACATAAGAGCAAAAATAACTTTTCCAAAAAGTGTTAGGAGATAACTATACAAAAAATAATAATATTTGAAATCATCAAAACTATACAAGTTGCAATAATGTAAAACATGCAAATAGCAACTATCTTAACAAGCCAAACATCTATAAAGAATGAGGAGGGATTCTGGAGAAGCCTCCAGGCTAGCTGAGCTCTGAGGGGACCAACTCTTTTGACTATTGAATACATACCCAATCCACCACTATCTCTTGGTAAGCATAA
>NW_021441697.1:0-246 GCF_001605985.2 Dendrobium catenatum
TGAGTTTACTTTTATTTTTAAAAATTTCAAAAAAGTATCATATTTAATTAAAAAAATAGCCATTAATGCCAAATCAAAAGATGTGCAATGACGCCAAATTGAGAAAGATATATAAAGTGTATCAAAAAGTAAAAGATGCGCAAAGTGCACCAAAAATTTATAAGAGGTATAAAATGAGCTCATAAAGAGTATACTTACTTTTTCTGTACTACTTAAAGCTTAAGAAAGCCCTTGATATTTTTGATA
>NW_021441698.1:0-433 GCF_001605985.2 Dendrobium catenatum
TTCACATGTTATCTCAATAAAAGCAGCAATTATTACATCCGGTGTCCGAATGCGTTCATATACCAATAATCACGTGCCACGTCACCTAAAACTCGGTATTTTGGACTCGGTATTGCTCGGTATACATTCGGATCGTTCGGTTTTTGACTGGATGTAATAATTTCTCCAACAAGAGGCTCATGAGTTAGCTCAAGTTTTGATTCGGAAAATAGCTCACTTTATGGAGAATCTTTAGCATATATTTGGGTTTGAAGACAACACAGGTGAGTCTTGGATTAACACAAACAAACTGTATTATTGGAGTTATTGACTCATTATTATTACAATTTAAACTCACATATTATTACGTCCTCCGACCGGACGTAGACGAACGTCCGGTCGGAGGCAAATTCTCGCCAAAAAAAGAGTTGTACCGAGCAATACCAAACAATAA
>NW_021441699.1:0-205 GCF_001605985.2 Dendrobium catenatum
TTATACATCCTCCTTCATTGTAGGAGATAATTTGCAAATATTTTCCTGCAAAGCATGCATCTTTTATATATTCTCATGTAATACATGAGACAATTTATATATATTCCTTCAATGCATAAGACATTTGTCTTATACTTCTGCAAAACACAAAGCAGGAGGTTATTTTATATATATTTCTCCTATAAGACATGAGATACCTTTCGTG
>NW_021441700.1:0-203 GCF_001605985.2 Dendrobium catenatum
CAGGAAACAAAGAAGAGAAACCACCGGAACCAAGCAGCCAGCCACAGTAATCAAGCAGGCAGCCACGGGAACCAAGCAGGAAGCCACGAGAAACCAGCCAACATAGAAAATAAAGGGACAAGGCACGGGAAAACCAGCCAGCACATGAATCTGAGAAAACAAAAGAGAAGAGAAAAGGCAAGTCCACTCCAAAATGAATCCAA
>NW_021441701.1:0-273 GCF_001605985.2 Dendrobium catenatum
TATGTTCGTCTTTCAAGATGATATAATATTCTTCTTTCTATATCTAAATAAAAGAATGGATAATTTTTTTTAAAAAGCTTATTTCTATTTTTAAACACATTCTTAAGAATTTTATATTTATTTTTCGAAATAATATGTTATTCTCTGAACTGTGTTTGATTATAGAAATATCAATTTTCAAAACCCTATTTTGATATTATCTTTTCAGATAATATAAAATTATACTTGTTATATTTAACTTTAGAAATGATGAATTTTATAAAACTCATTCTC
>NW_021441702.1:0-210 GCF_001605985.2 Dendrobium catenatum
ACCTCAAACAAATATAAGGTCAACAAATGGACCCCAGATATGTATAGTAGAAGGAACTTCTGCTATAAAAATTACTGTAGATTGAATGAAAGGATGAAATTGCTTATCTCGATTCTAAGGAGAAGGAGAGCTATACCTTAGGGAATCAAATTTGAGTGGGTACTAGGGTGGTGCTATATTGACCTCATTTTTGTATGAGGTCACTAAGGC
>NW_021441703.1:0-291 GCF_001605985.2 Dendrobium catenatum
GATTGTATTAAAGTTTAGTATTTTAATAAAATACAAATATTCCAGAATTTGAGCATTATTAAAAAGTCAACTTTTGACTCATTAATTAAATGATTAAATAATAAAAAAAATTCATAAAACTTGAAAATCACCTTTAAAACTCCAAAAATGTTTAACCAACTCTTAAAACCAAAAATCAAACACTTTTTAAATAAAATCCATTAACCTTCAAATTTTAACCAAATCAAATCACTTAATTATATCGGCTACCACTTGGTAACCCAGGCCTACGAGGCTATTAACTTAGCCCCA
>NW_021441704.1:0-2837 GCF_001605985.2 Dendrobium catenatum
TTTTAAAAAATATTTTAATAAGTTAAAAATATGTTAATAATAAAGCAAGTCTAGAAGGATCTATATGTGAAGCATATTTAGCTTAAGTTACCATCCTCTTCCAGTCTTATTATTTTCAGGCCCATGTGAGAAGTATAGGAACAAAAATTGGTTGTAACATGAATTTCGATATCGATGAACAATTGCAATCTTTACTATTAGTCTTTGAAGTCATGGAAAGGATAGTAAGAAATATGTTACAAGATTTTTCAGCGATTTAAAAATGAAAACAACTTTATATGTGCTACTAAACTGTCAGGAAGTCCAACCTATCTTAGAGTATGTTTTTCCACAAAGTACATAAGAAATAATAATTATTTTTAATTCTTAAGTGTAAGTTGGATGATATGTTATCAAATATTTTGTAAGCAGTTTGCCTTAAATAAATACTGCAATTGTTGAGCAAGTTGTTGCAAATAAATTTTTAGTATAGTTTAGATCATATGTGAGTAAAATATATTGTATTTCATTAATTTTCATCTTATTAAATACTAAAGCCCTAAATTTTCCAACTTTTCTTTGGTTCACGACCCCCATAACAAGGCCTTTGACAAAGGGCTACAAGCACTGACATGAGGACCAATGTGAAAAGCAAACACATGGTCAATTTATATAATTAATAAATTAAGTTTCATTCAAAGTCATGGAACGAGGGAAGAAAGAATGATAATTATGGAGTTTGTGTTAGAGGAAACACTCATGAAGAAAATGAATGTGATTATTATGATGTTCTAGATGAGGTTCTTGAGCTACAGTACCCATGAGAAGATGGGAATCTTGTATGTTTCTTCTGTTGTCAATGGTATATTCCTATATCAAACAGAGGCACAAGGGTTCGTCATGCGTATGGCATAGTAGAGGTTAAAAATAGTAGAAGATCTGAGAAGTTTGTGCTAGCAAGTGAAGTTGTGTAAGTTTATTTCAATAAGTATCCTAGTGATTATAGAGATAAGCAAGATTGGGTTGTTGTCATAAAAACTAAATCAAGGGAAATTGTTAACCAACAATACATCATAGCTACAACACATTGAGAGGATGAGATGTCAAATTGTAAGTCTGTTAAAAGTGATATTCTTTGTGCTGCGTTGCCTGATGTTGAAATGCAACAATATGAAGTGGATAGTTTAACGAGCTCTATTAATGAGTCCGAGAAAAAAAGTGAAGATAACATAGAGAGCACTGAAAGCATTTCTGATTCAGAATAGTTCTTGTAGCTTAAATATCTTATTTTATTTCAATTTAGTTAGTGTTTTACCTATGAAGTGAAAAGCAAAGGAAAATGCTGCTAAAACATTACTAGATGCTTTTCCAGTGATTTGGTTGCCATAAGTTTTGGATGGACATGTAGTTGGTAAGGGCGCCGAAAATTTTTGGTGTCGATTTATCCACGCCTTCCGCCCACACCGGCTTGAACACAAATCCTCTGCTAAGCCGCAAAAAATTTTACAGGAAAAAAAATACTGTCGAATTCCATTTCCTATGCATTTTATTCCGGTGAAACTTTTTCAATCTAAAAGCCATTGGAAATGGCTAAATCAGCCTGAAAAGTCACAATTTTTATGTATCCCACTATAATTTTATCATGACAAAAATTTATTTGAGCTAAATAATAATAAATCTTTGAATAGCTCTTCATTGGCACTATTTCCTATTGGCTACTCATTTACATTGAATTCCAAACTCTTGGTAATAGAACGGAAAGCATATAGCGATCACAAAAATAGAGATTTTTTCTTTTTTTGAAGTATATATATATATATATATATATCTCATCAAAAAATTATCTTGATTGGACACTAATCTCGAGGAAAAATCAGGCCGGTAACTTTAAAAATTAAATTCGGGATCACCTGAACTCCGATTTTAGCAAACTTACAGTCAAACTGAGTGTCTCGGAAATACAAACCAAACAACACCAAATTCGACTCAATCCAAGCCCAAATGTGTTCAAATTAAGGACCTGAAGCACTGTTGGAAGCTTCATACCACTGTTTGAGTTACCAAACGGTTTTCAAACATGACGAGCTTATAGTCGAATCGAGCGACTCGACAAGAAAAATCCAAGGAGCACAAGATCATTGTATTAAAAAATCATTAAGATGTTCAAATTCCCATTAAACGGTCCATAATCAAGGGATTCAATATCGATCGTCCATCCAACCACTTGTTGGTGGAATTTTGAAAACATGTTTTGAAAAATATTAGTTTTCTTTGGAAATTTTAAAATTGAGATTTAATTCTAATTCTAAAATCGAGTCGTCCCGTTAGAAAAATTATATCACCACAAAGGACGAAAATAAAATTTCATAACGGTGTTCAGATTTAGAATTATGAAATTCATTTTGAATATCGTGACAGGATGCTAAAGAGAACTTCATATGGCCCTGAGGGAACATAATGAAGTTCAACTAAATATCCGATTACGATATTCAAGAAATATGATCGTCGAATTCACATCCAAAGCCTTATCAAAGAAGGATGTATCTTCCCAAAGGGAGATGACACCATTCAATGATAATTCTTCTAATGTAATACCAACGATCATCTTTTGACTTTTTCCCAAAGAAATCTAATAAGATTTTAGAAAAAAATTAATTTTAAAATCAGGTGTGTGTGGTTCTAAATCTCCTACGAGCGCAAGCCCTCGCAGTTAATTACATCATAGGGAGATAAAGCCCCCTACGAAAACTCTCGATTAAAATATTGGCAAAATTTTGTTAGATTTTCTAGGAGTGATATCAAAAAGAGAAGTGAATTTTGAAAACTCAAAAGAGAATGGATCAAAATTGAGCACTTAT
>NW_021441705.1:0-296 GCF_001605985.2 Dendrobium catenatum
AAAATTTGAAAATTAGAATATGGATTGAAAATTTATCAAAGAAATAGTGCAACACTAAATATATATATATTACCCTGCACTTTATTTTGAATATTACCCTGCACTTTATTGATTAAGGAGATATTATAACTATAGGGGATCAACAGATACCCCTTTTCACCCCTACAAGATTGACATACATTTAGGCAAGTATATGCTTTGAATCATATTACCTTCAAAAGTCTCATCATGAAAGATATTTAATTTATAATCATAAATTAAAAATACTTTAATTTAATATTGCATCAAATATTTAC
>NW_021441706.1:0-406 GCF_001605985.2 Dendrobium catenatum
TGGGTTAAATTATTTAAATATTGCAATATATATTTTGCTCTATAATTTAGATTTATATTATCATTATTATACTTTAATGATTGCATGTTGATTAAAGTAGATAATTTATTTATGCTTTTGAATTAGAAATTTTTGTTCTAGAATGCTACTTTATAAATAAGTAAGAAAACTGTCATTTGGGACAGCTTTCTTACAGCTTCTTAAAACAGTTTTTATTAGAAAATTTTTATTTTTTTGTACTAAAAGGCTTCTTTAAAAAGCAGTTAAAAAGCTGAACCAAACGAAGCCTTATGCTTCATTTAGAACGGTTTTTTTATTGCTTCTTAAAACGGAGTTTTAATGCAAAAGATTAAGGCTTTGTTTGGGACGGCTTTCTTCCAGCTTCTTAAAACAGCTTTTTAGTACA
>NW_021441707.1:0-357 GCF_001605985.2 Dendrobium catenatum
TCATTCCAGATCTGATCCGCTGTATAGAGCAAGTTTCCTCTACATACGATCATCCAGACTCGATCCTCTGTATGAAGCAAGTTTCCTTCACATATGATCATTTCAAATCTGATCCACTGTGTAGAGCAAGTTTCCTCTACATACGATCATCCAGACTCGATCCTCTATGTGAAGCAAGTTTCCTTCACATACGATCATTTCAGATCTGATCCACTGTGTAGAGCAAGTTTCCTCTACATACGATCATCCAGACTCGATCCTCTATGTGAAGCAAGTTTCCTTCACATACGATCATTCCAGATCCGATCCTCTATGTGGAGCAAGCTTCCTCCACATATGATCATCCAGACGTGGTTC
>NW_021441708.1:0-222 GCF_001605985.2 Dendrobium catenatum
TCCAGTGCTTACTATTCCTTCGGGGACGGATGGATTTTAGATTTATAGTGATGCCTCTCACAAAGGGCTGGGTTGTGTTTTGATGCAAAACGGAAGTTGCCTATGCTTCAAGGCAACTGAAGAACCACGAAAGAAACTACCCAACCCATGATTTGGAGTTAGCGGCAGTGGTCTTTGCCCTGAAAATTTGGAGACATTACTTATATGGAGTGAAGTGTGAAG
>NW_021441709.1:0-489 GCF_001605985.2 Dendrobium catenatum
GCATCCTAAGTCTATGTTATCTAAGACCCGGTCCTTAACTTTTGTCCTTAGATGTCGCTAAAGTTATAGGACTAAAATGAGTCTTGTTTTCTAACCCTCTAGGACTTTCGTACATATGTCACTAGGCTTAGAAATCTATAGCAAAGCAGTAGAAATAAAAAGAATGAAAATTAGAAATAAAAGGGATGTAGGCATTGTTGTTTTGGGACACACTTCTTTGAAGACAAGTGTATCCTAAAGCAACATTAACAATGCCCTTTAATATCCCCACAATCCAAATGAGGCACTTGATATATTTGGGACCTCTACCTACCACACACTTTAAACAAAGCCTACAACAACTAGGGGGAATAAATTCTCTTTGGTTTTATATTCATCCAAAAATTTTTTTCATCTTTAGGAGCTAACACTAAAGGGAGAAAATCTAAACGAGCAAAGATCATCTAACTCCTAAAAGACACTAAAGGCCTTCTAACACAAAGTTACTAC
>NW_021441710.1:0-206 GCF_001605985.2 Dendrobium catenatum
ACTCTCAGCAGCCATTATTCATTGAAAAGTTTGATTCTATGAGTTTGATGATTGATGCACATGCTAAGAGCTTGGCTAAATTTGAAATAGTAGGCATAATGAATATGGACTTGCTGCAACAAGGGGCTTTAGGAAATATTTGATAAATGTAATCTTATATTATTTTCTATTTAAATAAAAAAAACTATGATAATTTGATTGTTTAA
>NW_021441711.1:0-228 GCF_001605985.2 Dendrobium catenatum
TGGATCAATAATCAAAACTTAGTGTCACCCGATACTTTCAAAATACAAAGACTCAACATAACAAAATAATACGACAAATAAGCAAGCACTATAAAATAATTAAAATAGTATAGAACCACATTCAAAAGGGGTTTAAAACTCAAAGGGAATTTAATTTTTTATTATTATTTTAAATTTTAATTTTGCTATGCTTTTGATGCCACAATATCTTATGTACAACTGGTAAAA
>NW_021441712.1:0-218 GCF_001605985.2 Dendrobium catenatum
ACCCGTGAATCTCCCCTTCCCCCTTACCACCCCCTTTGCTAATTTGGGTTGGCACAATCGAGAGGGAAAATCCATGATAATTTTGGATTTCAAATTTCAAATTTGAAATCTTTCCTAATTGGGTTTGATCCATATTTGGAAGGTTTTAACTCTTCAAATTTAAAATTCAAATTTGCATTAGAAGTTAAATGCCCCCTCAATTTCCTCCCTTTAATTAA
>NW_021441713.1:0-405 GCF_001605985.2 Dendrobium catenatum
GTCCATTCGACCACTCCCTATTCGCCCCTGATCTCACTCCTATTTACGAGATATGCCACTCCAGAAAATCTATAAATAGAGCCCTCATTCTTCACAAGAGGAGGGGGGTCCAAGCAAGAAGCAAGAAGAGAAGGAAGAGAAGGAAGAAGCTCCTCCTCGACCACCACCGGAACCTTGCCGGACCACCGTAGGAGCCTCGCCGGGCCACCACCAGAGCCTCGCCGGACCACCGCCGGAGTTTTGCCCCACCACCATATCAAGGCCCGACGTTCAGGCCTGACGTCTTCATCTGAGGCCGTCATCTTCTCCAGAGGCCCTCACCTTCGCCAGAGGCCCTCACTTTTACCAGCGGCCTTCACCTTCGCCAAAGGCCCTCACCTTTGCCAGAGGCCCTTGTCTTCGTCA
>NW_021441714.1:0-497 GCF_001605985.2 Dendrobium catenatum
AGTTGACCGAACAACTATAAATTTCTGTGTTCTTATTTTTTCCTTCCGCACTTTTTATTCTGCATTTATTTTTGTGGTGTGATTTTGGTTTATGTGATTTTCATTCTTTGTGAAAAGAAAAATTTTAAAATACCAATTCACCCCACCCTCTTGGTTAGCTTGGGCCAGTTCTATAGGGCTTAACATCCCTAACGAACTTTCAAGTGGTATCAGAGCGGGATTCAAAAATTTAAGTTTGAAAACTTTTTGAATTAGACAACTTACCTTTTGATTTTTAAAAAACTCGCATGTCTACTTTTTTATAATCTACTTATTATCGCATGTGGATGCTTATTCAAGAAGGTTATTCTCCACCTTCTTGTGAAATTAATGGCATTAAAACTGAAGTTGCTTTTACTGAATGGACTTTCGATGAACGTGTTTTAGCTCAATTAAATGCAAAATGTTTGAACTGCTTTTTTGTGCTTTGAAATCTGAGGACTACATGCGTGTCTCAA
>NW_021441715.1:0-220 GCF_001605985.2 Dendrobium catenatum
TAATATTTTTAAAATATATATAATATTCTTAAATTAAATTAATTTTAAATTAAAGAGGATGAAAATACAGACAATTCAACATATTACACGTATTTTTTTGGATTTATAAAGAATTTTATACTATTTTTTAAATAAATATGAGTAAAAAAAGGATTTTAAACTAATTAAAATGGCAGCAGCGATCAGCCACGCTTCACTCCGAGACTATCTCCGCGATCCC
>NW_021441716.1:0-210 GCF_001605985.2 Dendrobium catenatum
TATGTGTACACCCTTGTGCCTTACACAAGTGATGGTTTTAGAGTATGGTGTTATGCTCCTATGGTGGAGCATTCATTAGAGTATGTGGAGGAGAGTAAAATTAACTCGAATTCATCTCCTCGTCAATAAAACAAGCAAGGAGCGTCCAATATAGGGTTTCCCACCATTGATCTTTATTTCAAATCGATTAAGAAGATTTTCATTTAGGTA
>NW_021441717.1:0-289 GCF_001605985.2 Dendrobium catenatum
TGGGTGGGCGGGAGTTTGTCGAGTCTTGATCTCCCATAGCCTGGCTCATGATACCATGAGAGCGAACGAACAGAGGAGCGGAACAGAGGAAACGAAGGGAGAAATAGAGAGATAAAACATATATTATTTGAATGAATAAATCTACAGTGAACTATTTCAAGGTTTATATGGACGAGAGGAATGGTACATTCCATAAATACATGAATAAGTAGAAGCTCGTTTACAGTATCGTCTCCCAACAGGACATAAAAAATTTAATCGCAAAGGCGGTGCTCGCTGGCGGATATGA
>NW_021441718.1:0-224 GCF_001605985.2 Dendrobium catenatum
TTGCACTATAAAACGTGACTCTCCTTTAGCCCCCACGGCTAGGAGGAGAATCCCTCACAAGAACCTCCTTTTTGCCACCCCGGCAAGGCAGAGAACCTACCTCCTTTTGCTTCCTCCTGAAGCTGGCAGAGAACCACAACCAAAAGCTAACTCCTTACCTCTACCGACCCGTCCACAGACGAGAAATTCTAGACGAAGAACAAGCAGAGCGATCCTTGAAGCAA
>NW_021441719.1:0-803 GCF_001605985.2 Dendrobium catenatum
TCAGAGGGTGTGGAAAATGTTCCAAAGTCAAATTCTACTAGTGGACAGATCCAGTGGCATAGACCGTAAATATTTGAAGGTTTTATAGCCTTTGAAAATCAATTCAATTTTTGACTTATTCATCCTTAATCCAGTTTAATGCTTATAAGTAATATGGGAAGTAAAGATCCTAGATCTAATTAAACCCTGACACTATCCTCAAGGGAAATCTGGTTAATTGCAATTTGATTTAACGGAAATGAAATCCTATTGCTGCAAAGTGGGATTCATGCATTATTGTCGTTTTTTTTTTTTTGAGCCAACACTCTTGTCTCAACTTTTTTTTTTCTATCATCCATATTGCTTATTTGAAGTTATGGAATTCATTATTTCAATATTTTTTTCCTGTTTTATGTATCTTGTTTTTTCCACCTTTAATCATTGTTACTTTGACCAGATAAAGGAAATATCTTGTCGGAAAGGAATTCTTGGGCATCGTTTAGAGTTCTTCGATTACCCAGATGAGAGTGAGTATATCTTTATTGCATAATTTTTTTGTTTTTTAGTGTTTGTCTGCTTCTATTGGTGTTGTGTGTTTTATTAATTCTCTGACACGTTGATAAAGTGCCAGGTGTTGCATAATGATGAATTTTGATAGCAATTTTTTGGCTCCATAATTAGCTAGAAAGTAGAGTATGGTTGCTAAACATTTGACCTCATCTCATTTACTGTCCAAGTTCTTTCGGGAAACTATTTTGCAATGCTATCCATTTATTTTCATTTTAGTTTAAGTTGTCTTGTATTTTATTTTGGTTCTACAGAAT
>NW_021441720.1:0-312 GCF_001605985.2 Dendrobium catenatum
CTATCTTGAGTGAATACCAAAGAAGTACAGTGGATGGAAGCATCTACAAGTAAAGGCAGGAGATTAGTTAGTGCACTACAATCTATCTGCACAAATCATGCAAGTAGTGCACGACAATCTACCTGTACAAAGCAGCAAACAATTCAATCCATAAGCTGCTGCAATCCGCCACCGGATCCGCAACACTCGTACTAGCGGACGGAAGGCGTGTACAAGCTCTCAAATGAAAAGTTATGTGCACTCAAATGACAGTTACATGCACAACTACGAATATTCTAAAATCCCCTGCGCCTGCACCGTAGTTTGTATACA
>NW_021441721.1:0-238 GCF_001605985.2 Dendrobium catenatum
ACATAATATATATAATGCTTGTACATAATATGTATAAACTTGTACATACCTTGTATATTATTTATAGATAGCGTGCATAAACTTCTATAAAGTATGCATAATATTTATATAAACTTATACATAGTATATAATATAATTTTATATAGCATATATAATGCTTGTATATAGCATGTACAATACTTATATATAGCTTATATAAACTTATACATAGTGTATATAAACTTATTCAGAATGTATA
>NW_021441722.1:0-1317 GCF_001605985.2 Dendrobium catenatum
GGCCCAGATCGCACTAGCCAGCGGTCCATCGAAATGGTGCGGTTCGCTCGATCGAACGAATTCCCGTCCGGCTTAATCGAGTTCGTGCATTCAGAATTGCGGGGTGAAATCCTGCCGTCTGATCTCTCTTTGCGAGATCGGACAGCGGGATCTGATCTGAATCTTTGATCTCGAGCCGCGGTTGATCCAACGGCCGGGAGGAATTGCTTACGTGGTTAAGTAGAAGCCGCGTGGACCCCGCGTGCGATCGGAGTTGGGCTAGTCGACGGATTCACACTGGTCATAAGAAAGCCTACTCGTGTCGTCAGAGTCAGATTCAACGGCTCGGATCGAGTGGGATTGGTCACACATCGGCTTCGACTTCGCAGGCAAAATGGGCGAGGTCGGGAATGACGAAGTAATGCACGAGAAAGTCGGGAAATTTAAAAAATTTGCACTAAGTGAACAATCGAAAGAGCACCACTTTATGGGTCTCACGTGAACCATGCTCCCCCATTAATTTCATTCAATCATGTTGAATCTAAACTTAAGATTATCAAATGGATCTCTCAAAAGTTAAAGATTAGAATATATATATTTTAAAAAATATAAATATAAATAATATATTAAATATATATATTATATATATACTATAAATTTAAAATAAGATAATAAAATATTGTTAAAAATAAAATTTTCTAGAAATTTAAGGAGATCCACTAAACTTTTGAAATCCAAAATTAACCTTAAGTTTAATTAAGGTAATTAAGAACATTAAATATTAGAAATAAAAAAAAGTATTTTAAATTAACTTTATTTTAAAACTAAATATTTAAGTAAAAAAAAAAAATTTATTTCTGGTTATATTAAAATAATTTAAAATTGTAACTTCTTAAAATTGGTCTGAGTTTAAATTTGATATTTAATAAATGTTTAATTGATTATTAATTAAATAATCAAATATTTAAAACGTAAGTTAATATTTGTAAGGATTAATTAAAACAAGAAAAAATTCTGGACCAAGACCAATTAATAATAGAAACAGTAATATATTTTGCCTTATAATTTAAAGGAATTAACTTTTTTTATTAGTAACCGGTTTATAATTCTCTTTGAAGTACTTAAAAAATGATGTTGAAATAATGATTGTAAAAAGCACATTCTGAAAGAGGTATATAAGGTCTGTGGGCTTTGAGCTTGCGGAAATTGCGGGGAATCTGGCACGAAGCGTGGCGCATCATTACTTCGTGCGTTCGTCTTGACTGCAGTCGGTGGTGTGCGCAAGGAGCCAGTTTTATGATTGGCAGTGTTCAACGGACAGGCTGGCTGGGCCCAGGA
>NW_021441723.1:0-265 GCF_001605985.2 Dendrobium catenatum
GACTCGAACCTTAGACCTCTTAGTTGGAAGCCTTAGCTCTCAACCAATAGGTCAAGGAGAGTTGTGTAAATTATTGTAATATTAATAAACTAAGTATTGCACTGATTTTAAAGCTGATTCAAATACTTTTCAAGAGAAATTTTTGAATAAAAAATTGATTTAGTATTCACATATGATATTTTTTTTCTAATAAAACAACAAAAGCAACCTCAAGCTCTTATCTCAGGTTTTGTTTGTGATGATTTTTTTAATGCTTCTTCAAACA
>NW_021441724.1:0-296 GCF_001605985.2 Dendrobium catenatum
CACGTGTCAGCACGTTTAAATCTTTAAATTCGGCCCCAGACGATCCATCATTGGACAATCGTCCTGGCCGATCCACTGTTCTTCCTGGACGATACACGTGGCAAGAATTTAAAACGTTTTAACTTTGGCCGGTGCGATCAATTATTGTGCATCGTCCTGGACGATACACCTAATCAGCCCGAACGATCTGCTTTTTCAACGGTCGTCCGGCCTGACTCCTCGGGACAATTTCCTGTGTCTAATCGTCTTGGCAGATATATGATCGGCCCGGATGATCGGACCGCCTTTTTGACCAA
>NW_021441725.1:0-349 GCF_001605985.2 Dendrobium catenatum
ATTGGAATCTATTTAGGATTAATCCGGGTTGATTTGAGTTAGGTTCAGATGCAAATTGATTCAAATTGACTCGATTATAATCGGGCTAGGTCCGATCAATTTGATCCAATAAAATTGAACTTAAATTGAAATCGATTCGAACCAAATCGAGCTCGACGAAGACCAATCGCACCGATCGAATGCATTCGAGGGCACTTGAGCGAAAAACGAGGTCAACACCCATAATCTTGTTAAAAAATCCATGAGAAGCATTGTCTCACAATGCTCAACAACCTCATTGACGTTTTAATGCCGCTTCATTCATCATAGTGGGATTAGCCAACTTTATCTCTCGGAAAATAACAATCTC
>NW_021441726.1:0-252 GCF_001605985.2 Dendrobium catenatum
TGGAGAAAACTTGAAGAGAGAACTTGAAAGGGATAAAAGAAATGGTAGAGTTTAAGAGAGGGAGAAGATCCTTATAGGGGGCTTCATGGGAGTGTGGAGGGGGTTTCACAAGATTTCTTTGGTAAGCTTACACCTTAGTACCATCGGATTCAAGGTTCGTCTTGAGAGAAGTTTTGGGAACAAGAAGATCTCTTTGGTGTTAAAGGACCCAGCTACTCCGCCACATTAGAGAAGGTGGAAATGATTTTATAA
>NW_021441727.1:0-426 GCF_001605985.2 Dendrobium catenatum
AAGGTTTTACAACCTTTGGATTTTAATTCAGATTCTGTGGTTAGAGACGTCAAAATGGGCTCAAAATTGGAGGGTAACCTCTAGAGACATGTCTTATCACTTTTTAGGTGATAGACTCTGAATCAGAGGCCACTTGACTTGGTTTTGAAATGTTTGAAAAATCTTTGAAAAGGGTCTTTAGGACAGGGCCTTAAGACTTTGGATTTGAGTCTGGATTTTTGAATTTGAATGGATTTTAAGTTTGAATGATTAATGTTGGAGTATCCAAATCATTTACAATCAGGTGGTGATTGTTAATGAATGGATAGGGTCAAAGCTAGTTTAAAGGAAGGTTAAAAGTCTAGGTTGAAGTTTGGATTGTCAAATTGATTGGATCAAAGTTTGGGCACGTTTGAGGCTTGAATGAAGTTTGAGATTTGAGCTGAA
>NW_021441728.1:0-314 GCF_001605985.2 Dendrobium catenatum
ACTTCTTGAAGTTTCTGAAAAAATTCATGCATCATATCGGAAACTCAAGAAAATACATGCAAGCTTAAAATTGGAATTTTTGGAGTTACAAAAAGAGCATGCAATAATTATGACTAAAGATCACTCAATAATTGATTCAAATCATATGGCTCTACTTGATGAATTTGAAGAGTTAAACAAAAAGTATTGTGAATTAATTGTAGAGCATGAGTCACTAAAAGTCACACACACCTCACTAGAATCTGATTTTAAAAGGTCTAAAGAGATGGAGAAAATTTTGAGGATTGATAATGATACCCTAAAATTTACTAACT
>NW_021441729.1:0-323 GCF_001605985.2 Dendrobium catenatum
AAAAAAAAAAAAAAAAAAAAAAAAATTTTCATGCAATCATATGACAACAAAAGAAAATCATCAATCCATAACAAAAACTAGTGTCACTTTTAGTTGAGTTCAAAGCATACAAATCAAGCAAACTTTACGCCCGATGAGGTTATAGTAAATTTATCTCGTAGAGGATTCCTACTAGATTATTGATTTTAGAATTCACTTTAGGGGTGTAACTGTGTAAGTGAACCGAGCCGGCTCGAGCTCGACTCGTTTATGGGCTTGCGTGCCAAGCTTGTCGAGCTCTCGAGTCGAGTTCCAGCTTGATGAGGCTCAGCTCGTGACTTGAA
>NW_021441730.1:0-2418 GCF_001605985.2 Dendrobium catenatum
ACGTCGGACATGTCACCTTGTGTCGAACTTCTGCTACGATCGTCAGCGGGACTTCTATCTCGTCAGACTTTTGCCGTCGAGAATTTTATCGGATCTTCTATCGTCGAGCTTCTAACTATCTACACGACGATCTCGGTACTTCTCCCTTGTCGATTCGAACTATTGTACTCATGCGGCGGCACTCTCTACTCGTCGCGGACTTCTGCCCCATGTCTGTGAGCAAAACTTATTACGTCTGGTCCTATCTCTAAGTCTGACGGCCGATAGTGACTCTATACTATCTAGTAACATTACGTCGGACTATCTATTAAAACCCTAAGCGGTCGACTATCTCTCACCAGTTAAAGTAGACTACTGCGTCGGTATTTCTTTACCACGTGACGCCTGTTATGACACGCTTAACCGACTCTGGACCTAAGATTTCGTAAATTTACGGGCACTTTACGTTGCACTAATCATCTGTGCTTAAATTTAAGTAAGATTTAATACAGATCGTACAGTACGAACAAGTTCGTACAGTACGAAACGTGCGCAAAATCACTTCCTCAAATTAAGTCAAACGGCTGGGTTTTGGATCGAACATATCGTACAGTTACGAAGAATAGTACTTTCGTGTACAGTACGACTGCGTGATTCACAGGATTGCCCAACATAGCCTTGGGATCGTACGGTACGGAAATAATATCGTACAGTAACGATCTCCAGAAGAAGAATTTTAACCTTTATATTTTCAGTTAAAAAAAAATTCTCCCCCTGGAATGATGTGCATGGTTGCGTTCATCTTACCCTCTTATCAGCAGTTTTGTGGCAGCCTAACTCATTAACGTAAAAAATACAATAATCGGAAAAATAACAATATTTGTGACTCGTAATCCTAATCTTACCCATACGGTTCCTTCTTGCTCTACCTGCTCTGTGCTCTTTGCCGTGCTCATCTTGTTCTCAAGCACTCTTCCTCGATCCTTTAGCTACTAGTTCTAACGGGACCATCCAAATTACAAATCCATACAACTAATAAATATATGCGGAAATCCACAAATCTCTCGAGACAAGAAGATAATCCAGAGGTCATACTGCGAATATATCTCTCGGACTTCCTGGCCAAGAGAGGCGGCCATCCGATACCAAATACGAATCGTGGGAAACGCCGGACGTCAATAGAAGGTACGCAGAGGGGAGAATATGACCGAGAGGAGAATCTCGGAACATTCCTTGTCTACCGAGCACGTGTTTGATGATGCTCCTCACGAATAAATCTGATTGTTGTAGGGAGTGACCAATTAGATAGATATGAGATCTCTGAGTGTTGTTGTGTAGATATATAATATTTATTCTCGTGTGATTTGCTTTCTCTCTTTATTGTGTATTTGGTTTAGTTTGGTAACCAAAACAACCTAAATTTAAGAACAAACGAGGGGAACGAAGCGAGAAAAAGAAGAAAAGATGATCTCGCGAAGCTCACGCTTAGTGCAGAAGAACGAAGAACACAGAAAGGTGAATGTTAACTCTAAAAGAAAAAAAACGGCTCAACTCAGTCGAAAGTGAACTAGAGATCAAGAACGTATTCATACGACCATCCTTCTGTGAACTAGCCATCTCAAGAAAAGAGGAGAGACCTCCTCGACTAAGACCAGAGCATCCAATCAAGACAAATAGGAAAAAAAATAGAAAAGCCAAATTACATGGAAGGACAGAGGAGAAGAGAAAGAGGGATAAGGAAAGAAATCTCCGGACTTCCTTGCAAGAGGGGCCTCGGAAACACCGACCGAGGGAAGGCCTCAATAGTAAGGATAGAGGGAGAAAAGAGGAAGGAAGAAGGAGAGGGGCAAGTTTTCATAAGGTTATAAGGCCTTATTTATAGTTTTTTCAAAGGAGGTTTGAGGGACAAATTTCTAAATTTTTTAATGCCCAAAATTAAATAGTTTTCTATTGTTGAGAAAATCAAATAGGAAATAAATTAAGAGCAATACATTTAAAAATAAAATAAATTTGCAGGAAATTGATTGTTTCCTTTCAAGAAAAAAATTTAAGATTTTTTCTGAGATTTTTCGAATTTTTTTCAAAAATTTTTGAAGTAAAAAATAGTATTATACTATTAAAGGCTTTAATTAATTAGATTTATTTCCTATTCTGTAGCCGCCTCTACGGGTTGTAATAATATAAATATTACATGTGAGATAATGTCTTCTCCATATATAGTTAATGAATATGTATGACTATTATATATAAGGTAATAGTTCTGTACAATATGTGTAATTAGATTAATATAATGGTTAATGCCTTATGCAAGCAGGCATAATAATGACATGGTGATTATGGTAATGATATGTATAATTATATTAACTATAATTAATTACAGAAGATTCGTTAAAAACGAATTTATTAAATGATCAATTATATGTTTCTTCCTGAAAGTTC
>NW_021441731.1:0-288 GCF_001605985.2 Dendrobium catenatum
ACCACTCCCTATTCGCCCCTGATCTCATGCCTATTTACGGCTATGCCACTCCAGAAAATCTATAAATAGAGCCCTCATTCTTCACAAGAGGGGGACCGAAGCAAGAAGAGAAGAGGAGAAGAGAAGGAAGAGGAGAAGGAAGAAGCTCCTCCTCGACCACCGCTGGAACCTCGCCGGACCACCTGTCACGACCCGACCCGACGGGGACGGATCCCGCCCGAGCCGGATCGCGACGAGAGACCTTTCTTAACTAGGATCTGGCTTTGGATTAGGTTACTGAACTGATCT
>NW_021441732.1:0-319 GCF_001605985.2 Dendrobium catenatum
AAAGGCTTTTGTTATGTATTATAGGGAATGAAATTAGGATTTTATGTAAAATTGTAGATCTTGGTCAAAAAAATGAGAAGTAATCTCTAGTGTTAAAAGGTAGACATACAACTCGAATACTCTCACTATATTAGGGGTGTCAATTTCGGGTCACGGGTCGGATTCGGATTGAATCTGGAACTAACTCGGCACTATTCAAGTCCACTCGAACCCCACCCATTTTTACAAATGGGTCAATTTTTCGGACTCAAACCCAACCAGCTTCGGGTCTAGGTCAACCCAACAAGACCTGTATGACCCGGGGCCAACAAAAAATTGC
>NW_021441733.1:0-233 GCF_001605985.2 Dendrobium catenatum
TGGGTTTCATGCAATTGTTAATTGGGTCGGACCCCTATGAGCTCAGATTGCATGGGGTTATATTAGAAAACCAAAAAATCTATTTCAAAGATGCATGTAACATAAATATGGAAATTGGCTATGGATTGCTGAATTCAGCCGTAGAGATTCGGCTGTGTCGAAGTTAATTTGCAATGGAGCAAATAGCCTTAGATGTTGTGTGAGATGGAAGGTGTGTAACGGTAGAAATATTG
>NW_021441734.1:0-235 GCF_001605985.2 Dendrobium catenatum
TGAGGGGATTCCGTTAATTTGTTTGAAGTGCGGGAAAGTGGGGCATAAGGCAGATTTGTGTAGGGAGATCCTTGTTCAGCCCAAACAACATGTTGTTAAGACCAGTGATATGCAGGATAGGCCGGAGGGCTTGGTTGATGTTAAAGGAAGTGTTCAGGCTGATATGGAAGAAGCTGTTACAGCTGCTGGAGCTAATTCGGCTCATAAGAATTGCTCAGATGTTGATAATGATGAG
>NW_021441735.1:0-242 GCF_001605985.2 Dendrobium catenatum
TACATAAATAAATGTTTTTAAATAAACTATTTTATAATGGCCTATTATTATGAGAAAGAGGCTTATGATGGAAAGGACAAAATGAAAGTGCCAACAAATTGCAAGAAATAACTTTTTTTAATTTCAACAAGAATTGGGACCAATCTTGCAAACTATTAGAATTTATTTAAAAATTATATTAGAATTAGTGTTATATTTTTCTATACACCGATATAATGCCCTAAAATGAAATTAATTTAAAT
>NW_021441736.1:0-219 GCF_001605985.2 Dendrobium catenatum
GGAAGTCATCCTCCACTATTCATGCATGTATATCTAATATATTGTATCAATACATTCCCTAACTATCTATGAGCAAGTGCGTCAACTGCGGCCTGTGGCGCCTTGACTTACAAAAGGAAATAACAACGTACATATTTGCAAATATTCATGAAATTAATAAAATATTTGTTAGGTTTTGTTGTGAATTTTAATATTTAGATGAAAGCATTAAATAATATT
>NW_021441737.1:0-987 GCF_001605985.2 Dendrobium catenatum
TAATATTGGTGATTATTTTTATTTAAATTAAAAAATATGCTTTATATAAATAAATATCAAATTTATGTATTAGATGTATAATATGCATAAATTCTATGATTATATTTATGTAAATTGCCCTTCTCATTACCAAAAAAACTGAAGTTTTTGCAGCCTTTAATTGCAACAGTTGGAAAACTGGTGCTATAGACTGGTATAGGCAGCGGTTTTAACCGATCCTATGCTTTTGTTATTGCAGCGGATTTAACCACCGCTAAAACCGGCATTATATTCCTTCCCCATCTGCCCTAGCTAAGTCATTTCACCGCATGCGAGTGCTCTTCTCTGTGTTTGCTCGCTGAAACATTCGTTGTCAACTCTGAATCGCCATCCACGACCGAATGCACCGGCGTTGACGTCGAACCCATTCCCGTTTCCGAATCAGTCATCACCGACAAATTTTGGGTTGCCATTCGGTTGCTCGGTCATAGGTATTTTCCAACTCATCTCTCATCTGCCCTAATTTTTTTAGTCCGGTCATCATTTAGTAAATATTTAAATATTTCTTAAATTTACTAAATTCTTGAAAGATTCTTTCGATGCATTTAAAAGTTTCGGGTGATGCCCTAAATTTTGCATGCATGTTTGCTATTTAGTCATTATTTCAGCATATGGCTCGCTCGAGTGGCTTTTATGCGTTTGCTCAAATTTACATAGAGGTAAATGAAAATAACATACCTTGTAACATCCCTGAGTCGATTTTGCTAGGAACATATATTGGGGTTGTCGCAAGAGATCATGTTTTGGCTCCAATAGCCTTTCCTGATTGGAAAAATAAGGGTATGGAGCCCTTCAAGAAAAGATGTTGGTTGAAGTTGAGGTATATATATTTCACTCTAAATTTAATTTTTTTTCAATTTTACATCATTAACCATATAACATTTTCAAATTCAATCAAAATTTGAGTTTCTCGATCATATACGCCATTGGATTTTTCAATCACATGGA
>NW_021441737.1:3019-8024 GCF_001605985.2 Dendrobium catenatum
GGACTTACTGTTATCGTACGATTTCATTGATATTTATATTCTGTCACTGCGCATTGCTACTGTTATAGATACTGTATGGATATGGATTCATTGATATTGATTGATACTATTATTTCTACACTGTATTGAACTGCTGCATTTGATTCATTGCTAGTATAGATTGGGCTTTATTATATTGATTTGATGATTTCATACCGATCGACCAGATAGTATTGTTTTGATTGATTTGATTGATCGATTGATTTTCTACTGTTTATTGATCCTTCTACCACTGCATTGACTACTGATTTAATTTTCGTATCTACATAGATTCATTGATCATGTGCAATAGACTGTTATGGATTTGATTGACTGACATGCATATTGTTTTTCAGTATCGTGCTTTGATTTCAGTTGTAGGTATTAGGTGACCTGCTGGGCTTTTTGAAGCTCATTATATGTGGTTAACAATTTCAGGTCCGAGCAAGGGAGCAGGAATGGAGATTGATCAAGACTGTCGACGAATCCTTTCACTATAGATGCCTGGGGCGTCACAATAGTGATGGGTCCAGAACATTCAGGGCGAGTTCGTATACAAGAATTTGGTGTTGCTCTGACTCGATACTTTCCTCAAAGTACAAATGAAGTAGGTGGTGGAAGTGGTAGTAACTTTGGTCAAATAGAAAGTCTACAATAGAAGTTCAGCATATTTCATGATGAGATGTGACAATTTGTGCAACAGTTTCAAATGAATCAACCACCACATAGAGGATCTGAAATGGTATGAAAAAATACTACTTTAATGTTAATTGTATATTTCTTGATTATTAATATCTCATTAATTTCATATTATTTCTAGGGTGGCAATGACGATTCATCCAATGCATAATAGTCTTCTACAAGCTTATATTTCTTATGTTGGTAAGTTGTAGTATTTATTATGATACTTTGAGTTGTATGGACTGTATTGGATATTTCATGTATTTTTGAACTGATGTTGCTATGATTTTGAATTGTACAATGGTTCTTGTAATGTTTGAACTCGAAATTTCCACTATTCCTGAAGCAAGCCAGTCGGAGACTTTAGTTAGCATTTCACTTTGAATATTTAATTTGTTTGCATGGCATCCTATTATCTTGGTTTATCTTTGAGGAGAATTCTGGTAACAACAGTAGTATGTAAGTGCAATCATTATTAAATACTTTTGCTTAAATATAATGTAAGTGCTTTCATGGAGATTTTTCTAATTATTATACAATATTTTGGTTGTAAAAATCTGATGTTATCATATCAAATTATGTTGCGCGATTTATTTGAAAGGTTTTGTAATTGTGTCATGGCATTGGATGGAGCAGTTAATTTTGCTGACTCTTTACGCTCTTTCGCTAGTTCTTTGGGAATGTATTGTTATCAAAATAGCCAGTTATCATTTGAGATAATATTTTATTGTTATGTAGATAGCAAAGAACCTGACAGTCACTTCATTATTCTAAAACAATTTGGTTGAGTTTTTTTATCGGTTCCATATGATTAGATAAAAGATTAGAATTGTGTTTATTTCAAACTTTGTTTTTACTCCATTATACTTTTTTTTTCTTTTTCAATAAAGTTGCATGTTGTAACTATCAAATATTTTGATGAATAACATACCATACGGTTGAATTATCCTTGATGACCTTAGTCATTTTTCTAATTCAGGTTGTGGATTAATTGTCTTTTGGGTTTTGTGCTTGGTTGGGTTTCTTTGGTTGCTGGAATGTTAGACCATTCTTTTTTAGCATTAATTATATTATAATTTGTGGGTTATCTAACTTTATTTGTTTACTTTTCTGCTTATGTGAGGGTCTTATGTAGGCATAAAAAATGATTACTTCAATTATGATTGTGAGGAGGCTTTTTTGGAAGGTATTTTTGCGCTATTGAATGCATCATAAAAATTTGAATCCAAATGTGTTTGTGAGGAGGCTTTACCGGAAGATTGTTTTGTTGGGATATTGAATGTCATTTTTTTTCTAATTATGTGTTACAACTTACTTTGTAGGTTGGCTAGATTATGGGCATAGAGGATTCAGCTTTGGCATTTGGACAGTCAAGGAGAAGGTTGATGGTGAATTCCCCTACATAAAATTGTATTACTACAATTTTAATGAAGAAGAAGGTTGTTCACAAATATAAAATATACTTTAATGTCAATTATGAATTATAGAATATGTTATTATATATATGTACATATGTATCCATGAAAATGTAGATGAATGAAGTAAATTTCGCTTTAAAAAAAAAAATCAGATAAGTTGTGGCAGTTATAACTGCCACAACCTTGCAGAACTGTGGCGGTTATAACCGCCACATACCTCTATATCATTTATTTTCTTAAAGAAAGTAGCGGTTATAACCGCTTCATTTATGTAACATTACAACGGTTATAACCGCTACTTTAATATGCATTCGTAAGTTCTACATCGCTGGTCCTGAAAACCGCCGCTGAATGTCTTTGCAATGCATTGTAGTCACGGCAGACATCCAACGGACATAAAAATCGCTAAAAAAATATTAGTGGGGGGTAAAACTGTCGTGAAAAGTCAAAATTTATACTGCCAAAGCCTGATTTTTCGGTAGTGTCAAAATTGTCCCCGCTTTCCCAACTTACAGATGGGTAGAACTTGTAATTTTCTTAATTTTGCTCTTTTGCTGATAATTATGCAATTAATTTGTAGTTTTTTTTATTAGAACAATAAGTCCAATTTAGATAAATTTATGCATATATCACATACATAAGACTCGAACTGAAAACCTCTTGATTGATAGATCAAGCTGTAAACCAACAAACAAAGATGCACTACGTATTTAAAATTGTGTTATGCAGTTGTATTGGTGCATTTTTTTCATGTGATTTGAAATACATTATTATACTTAAAAAAAGGTGATATATCTTTAAAAAAATTGATGAGTATGAATTTAGATGTAATATTTAGATTTAAAATATTCAAAATTAAATTCATAATCATCCTTAGTTTGATTTCAGCAAATTAAGCACCTTAGCATGACCAATCCAATGACATTTGATACGTCACCACAAATCATCTTGATCGGAGGCGAATCATGATGCATATTTGAATTGAAAACTTTCAAAATTAAATTTGAGACCATCCAAATCCAATTTAAGTAAGCATATAGTCAAATTGAACATCTCAATGAGAGGAACCCATTGAAACCAAAATCGGTTCAATCTGAGCATAAACTAACTCAAATAACGGGCTTAAAATATATATGGAAGATCCAAAATACTAATTAGATAACTAAATGATATCCAAATATAACATTCTTATAATTGATGTTGGGCGGAGCTAGATGAGTACGAATCCATATGAGTTCAAGATCGCTTAATTATGACATCATTAAGGCACTTAAATGCTGAGTAAATGCTCTATGATTGAGGGAATCAGTATGGGTCGTCCGATGGAGCACTTGACCTACCCCTGATCTTCTCCATATTTATAAGCAAAGTCATACTCTCAAAATCTTTAAAAAAACACCTCCTATCTTACCCATAACGAAAGCGGAGGAATGGGGGCTGAGATCTTTGGAGGCTTAGACCCTAGGCTAGAGACTGAAGAGAGCTTAGAGGTTTGAAGGATCTATGAGCTCCACTTAGGCACCAATGTTGATGAACTCCCGGCACCACCTTTGGTGAACCATCTTCACCAGGGCATCACTATTAAACTTCTAACCAATCATCGCCATTGGACCTTTATCCGATTAACCACCATCAGGCCTTCGTCCAACCTCCATCATCCGTCAATTATAGTCCTTCTAACCTCTGTCGCCCGCCAACTACATTCCCCCTCCCGCCCACGACTACAGTCTTCTTTGTACGCCGATTATAGTCTCTCACACCTTTGTTACCCAACTAAGGTCCCTAAGACCATCGTCTCCTGCCAATTAAAGTCTATTTAAACTCCATCGCTCGTCGACTATGACCCTTCCTACTATGGCCCCACCCAACCACATTCACCTGCATACTACGGTCCCTCCAACCAATGTCGCTCCCTCACTACAGTCCCTCCGAGCTCCCTCACCTGTCAACTACGATCCCTCCGACTACCATCGCCTACCGATTATGGTTCCTCTGACCATTGTCTCCTACCTACTACGGTCGCTCTAACCTCTATCACCGAACAATGACCCCCTTGACCTTAGTCGTCTGGAAACGGTTCCTCTAACCTCCATTGTCCGACTTCGGTCCCTACGTCCATCGTTGCCTACTGACTACAGTCCTTCCAACCTTCATCACCCGTCGAGTACGGTGCATCCTAACACCATTGTCAGACTACTATCCCTCTGACCACTATCACCCACCAAATACAGACTCTTTGAACTCTATCACTAGACAACAGTCTCATCAACCTCAGTCGCCCAACTATAGTCATTCTGACCTCCATCGCTCGACTATGATCCTACCGACCAAAAGAATAAGCCAACTTTCTTTTGAGAATAACTCTCATGCCACTGATTTCTTCCAACTCTAACATTGTAATGTGCTCTATATAAAGAATATTTGCTGCATTGAGCTAAGGCTTTCCTTTTAGGAAGGGCATAATTTTCAATTAGGCAATGCTCCGTGGTTTTTTCTTCTTTTAAGATTTTTAACATAAAAATTTTTGCGTCTCATGACTCTTGCACCACTCTATCTTATTTATCTCTATGTTGAATATTCGTACAAAACTAAAATGTTAAACTCTATATCTCTCTCCTGCCTCAAATTTTCGGCAAACAACAACATTAAAAATGGTTTAATTCGAATACAACTGAGCCAAATTAAGCGCCTTAAGGATAATCAAAAAGTTTGTGATATTAAATAGAGGACTAATTCTCACCGAATTTTGTATGCTTATAGTTAAAATAAGCAGCTCAATGAAAATAATCCAACAAACCCAAAATCATTATATTATGAGGATATTAAAGTACTTAAGTACCAAACAAATTATCTATAATCAAAGAATTTGATACAAGCAATCAATAGAG
>NW_021441738.1:0-315 GCF_001605985.2 Dendrobium catenatum
CCGAGCAAATACCTAGCAATACCGAGCAAATCATGAGAAATACCGAGTTGTACTGAGTTTTTTCTAACAATACCGAGCAAATACCTAGTACTGAGTTTTTTCTAGCAATACCGAGTTGTACCGAGTTGTACTGAGTTTTTTCTAGCAAATCCTAAGCAAATACCGAGCAAATCCTGAGCAATATCGAGTTGCACTTAGTTTTTTCTAACAATACCGAGCAAATACCTAGCAATACCGAGCAAATCATGAGCAAATACTGAGTTGTACCGAGTTGTACTAAGTTTTTTCTTGCAATACCGAGCAAATCTCTAGCAA
>NW_021441739.1:0-260 GCF_001605985.2 Dendrobium catenatum
ACTGCCATTCAAACAGTTCAAAGGTTGAAATATCAATTGAATTAATGAAACTAAGACCACTAAAAAATTGAAAATGGTGAGGAAGACTACTATCAAAGTATGAGAACTTCCCTGAGATGATGGGGCAGTAATTAGTATCCACTAGGAGATCTACTCCGACAAGGGGATGAGGCTAGCGTGAAGCCCTAACAGAGCGAGCGAGGTAAGTTGCCAAGTTGGAACACAAACACACACACACACATATTATATATATATATATA
>NW_021441740.1:0-322 GCF_001605985.2 Dendrobium catenatum
ATTGATTTGTGTGCTATTTATTTTGTAATGTAAAACCATTTTGGTATACTTAAATCATTAGATCATTATATCAATCTAATCGATATGCAACATTTTGTGGTTTTATGTGTTTTATATATGTGTTTATCTAAATATTGCAATTTGTTTTGATGTATTAAACCTTATAATTTTTTTAAAATATTTTTTTACACTTTAATTTTCTCCATAAATTATGTGAGCAACATGAGTGATAAATTGTATTGTTTATCTTCTATTAAACTCTACTCACTTATATGTTTTAAAACAATTTTTAAGAAATGTCGGCACACACCAGAACACATGT
>NW_021441741.1:0-271 GCF_001605985.2 Dendrobium catenatum
GGGTCCATCATCCATTCCCCCACCATCTGCTTTAAGTATGAGATGTTGAAATTTATATTTTAAATATCAAATCTTCCCAAATTTCCAAACTTCCAAATATTTCAAAATTCAAATACATGCTGCTATTATATGCCAGATACCACGTATCTCTCTACGTATCTGATTGATGACTAGCCTTAATCAAAAGTTCTCTCTCGTTGTTGAGAGGGGTAATTAACTATAAGGTCTTCAATTCTGCCTATAAGAAACCAGAACTCAAATCATAAAGTCC
>NW_021441742.1:0-223 GCF_001605985.2 Dendrobium catenatum
AAGGATCTGAATTTGAGACATAGAAGATGGCTCGAGTTGATCAAGAACTATGACCTGACTATCCAGTATCAGCCTGGGAAGGCTAATGTGGTAGCGGACGCTCTGAGCAGAAAGTCTTCAGGATTATCAGGTTTGCAGCTTACTTGTGATGATTTCCTGATTCGAGACATGGAGCAACTGCAGTTTGAGGTGATTTCCTCCAGTGATTTGGATTTGGCTCAGA
>NW_021441743.1:0-316 GCF_001605985.2 Dendrobium catenatum
AAATGCAATCTTAAGTTAGGAAAAGATATCCAGATCGAAACTATCGGCGATTCCTCCTTAACATCAAAAAACGGCGTCCACTTTAATATACGAATTTGGCAATTCAAAATAAACTAAGATCTTCTCGCAAAAACCTAACTGTAATCCAAATCATTCGAAAGTTGGATCACAACATGCTTAGAATCTAGTAAACCAACAGAATAAAAGCCCGTAAGTTTAAGATTACCAAAAAAAGATCGGATAGCATCAAGATTTGGCCGTCGAACACCAAATTTACCAACAAGGGTATACCGAAAAGGAGAAGCAAGCTTAAGAA
>NW_021441744.1:0-1711 GCF_001605985.2 Dendrobium catenatum
TCTTTTTTTCATCTTTATATATATCTTATCAAAACAATATTATTTTTAAGTAAAGTATTAAATTATCGTAATACGAAATGTTTAGAATAAAAAAATTATTTGCACTGTCGATATGCGCTCGATCGATCTATATTTTTTTTACTCCTATAGATGAAAATTTTTATTAGATAACTATATTTTAAATTTCTTTTATCTACGCTTTCTAAAGATTTTGGATAAGTTTTAAAATGAATCAAATATACAAATAATTAATATTATACTAAAGTTAAAATAAATCTCTTATCATCATCATTTTCTTATTAAAATATCATGATATGAAAATTTCTTTATATATTAGTTTTTAATAAAAGCTGAGTTTTCTTTTTTCTAAAATATTCGTGGGAATTTTTAAAATACAACAATAAATATTAATAATGACAAGAAAATTAACAATGATAAGAATAATGATAATATTTTTTAAACAACATATTATAATCCGCTTAATACTTTATCATTTAAAGTATTAATAAAAATAAGAATATCTTATTAGTATTGTTGCGTCCTGGAATATTTGTGGCGGTAGAGAAATATGAAATTTAACTTCTTAGATTTGTACGAAGATCCAACACTCAAACAAATAAAAGAGAGAGCGTAGTATTTATAAGAGACACCAGGTTTTTACGTGGAACCCCTAAAAAGGAGGAAAAATCATAAGGTTCTGACATAGTTTAAATGAATCTACTATTATTTGGAGTCGATTACAAATGATGCCCTTCATTGTGGGGAAGATATTGGCATGATATAACATATATCATATAGAATGTATTACATGATAGAAATTGGAAGAATCAATATTGATATGTCCGTTTAGTCGACAGGACCATAGTCAACGAGCGACAGAGGTCGGAAAGACTGAAGTCGGGAGGAGATAGTGGTTAGAAAGACCGTAGTTTGGCGGTGAAGTTCGGAAGGACCGCAGTAGGCGATTGAGGTTGGCACGACCGTAGTCGAAAGGAGATAGGGTCAAAAAGAATGTTGTCTGGCAATGGAGGTCGGAAGGATCGAAGTAGGAGATAGAGGCCGGAAGGACCTTAGTCGGCAGGAGACAAGGGTTAGAAAGATCGTAGTCTAGCTAACATTTCAGTAGACCACATAATATGATCAAAATTTTTAAATATTTTTTTATTAAACATTTTGCCAAACATTTAAAAGCAGTTAAATATACTCTAAAAAATCGCTATACTAAAACATGTTGATACGTCCTCAAAAAATTATCTTGATCGGGCACAAATCTCGATGCAAAATCAAGTTGGAAACTTCCGAAATTAAAATTGGGACCATCCAAACTCCGATTTCAGCATTCAAACTTAAGTCGAACTGAGCTCTCGAAAATACGGAACCAACGACACCAAAATTCAACCCAATCCGAGCCCAAAACAATCCAAATAAGGACCCGAACGCTATTGGAAGGTTTCAAACATAATTTGGGGTTACCAAATGGCTTTTTCAAACATGCACAATGTGTAAGTCGAATCGAGCGACTCACGAAGACAAATCCAACGAGCCCAACGATCATCAAATATCCAACTCATTAAGGACCTTCAATTCTAACAGGCAACGGTAATCGCCTGACCAAGGGGTTCAATATTGGTCAATTCCATCCCAACCACTCAAACCAGTGATATCCTTGATCTAAAATACACGTCATCTAAATTTACAGGCTATTCCATTC
>NW_021441745.1:0-2674 GCF_001605985.2 Dendrobium catenatum
TTTGTTAGTGTTATTGTTCATTCATTTATCATATAAATGATGATCTTATAAGTTTTTAACATTTGTTATCTTCCTTTCAAACCCAAGTAATTATCATAAAAGTCATAAAATTATGAATATACTTTCAAATTGAATAAAATACATTATAAATACATCTTTTAGCAAGATTAGTGATTTCTCTGGAATATCTTTGTGGGTTTTGTCAGCTTGATGAATATAATAAGAACATCTTTTATTGAGGAGAAAAATATGAATATTTTTATTCTACTTCACATTTTCACATTTTAAGCTTTGCGAGATTAGGGACAATGAATTTAATTGATGCAATCAAAAATTTGGGAGAGGGACCCAAATTTTTTATCACAAAAAAACAACTCTTTCTAGAGAAAGAAAAACTTACAAAAACTAGACAAATTAGACAAAACAAACTTTTTATATCGTATAAAAGGAAAGACTTACAAACTTGACTCTTACAAGACACTTACAAATGACTCAAACAAGACACCCTAAACTTGCTTACTTTTAGAAGAAGGATACAATGGAATGGCACTTGCGGATAGACGAAAGAGGTTAGAAGCCAAGACGAAGGTTGGAAAGAGCTCGCAAGATTTTCATAGGAGGAGGGGAAGAAGATTGGAAAGAGCCCGCAGGATTTCCAAAGTAAAAACCTCTCAGGTTTTTGTCCCAAAAATCACATCATATCACTTTTTTTTTATTTTTTAAACAGCCACAAACATTTTCTATTTATAGACCAAAGAAAGAACATCATTTTCATATTATAAAAGGACTTACAAACAACTTGAACACTTGCAAACGACTCAAATGACACTTACAAGACACCCTATAGTTGCTTCACTTAGAGAAGAAGGATACAATGGAATGGCACTTGCAGATATACGAAAGAGGTTAGAAGCCAAGACGAAGGTTGGAAAGAGATCGCAAGATTTCCATAGGAGGAGGGGAAGAAGATTGGAAAGAGCCCGCAGGATTTCCAAAGTAAAAACCTCTCAGGTTTTTGTCCCAAAAATCACATCATATCACTCTCATATATCATCTAAAACATCCACAAACAACATTATTTATAGGCACAAAAAGGGCAGCCAAACAGCCCAAATATTATGGAATATGGAAGGTTAAAAGACACCTTGAAGAAGGCTAAAAGACACCAAAAAACTGCAGTAGAAAACTGCACAGAAAACAGTAAAAAAACTCTTGGAATTCCTCCCCAATCAGCCACCAAACAGCCCCAAGAATCCAAAGGAAAGGAATGCCAAAAGCCACATCATTCCAAGCATTAATTCCCATAGGTTTTCCAAAAGCCTTTTTTGGAAAAACAACCCAGCAGCTCACGGAACCAAGGCACCAGCAAAAAGGCGGAATTTTCAAAGCAGTACGTAACGGGAAAAGCTTCCCATTTTGGAAATCAGCCAAGGCATGGAAATAACAGCCGGATGGAATGTCTAGCATTAAAATCCTTAGCTTCCCAATGAATTCAAAGCATAGAATTCAGCCCCCATTAAATACAAGCCACGGAATTTCAAGATAATGCATAAAATTCAGCCACCATTAAAGAGTAGGCCACGGATATCCAAGAGATAAGAAGAAAAGAGGAAGGGGAAGGGACAAGGAAATGAGAAGAAAAAAGGGGAAAGAACAAAAATCATTTTAAGAAATAATGAGCTAATTTTTAGTTCAATAAATGAACTAAAAATCAGCTCATAATGAGTTAATTTTTTTTACTAGACATTAATGAGCTAGGGAAGTCAAAAATCAAATATTAGGATTTGATTTGACCCCCCCTTGCCTACATCAAACTCCCCTTCTTGAAGACTCAGCTCCTGATGAGTCAGTTTTTGGTTTCTTTCGAGGTGAAGGACGGTGCATCCAGCTCTTGAATTTTATTTGCTTCAAAATTTTTAGCACTTGAGTGTAGCTGCACTTGAATCTTGAAAAGCTTGATCTGAATCAGGTCAAAAGAACTTTCATGTGGTGAGGTCCATTGGTTTACTTTCTTGCTTGCTTTCCACTTGATGTTTATCCAACTTGACTTAGAAAGACACAAGACTTAAGACACAAACCTAGGAAGACACAAAACAAGACTTACGCACAACTATCATGACACACCAAAACTAACTAGAACTCACAAACAAAACTTATAAGACTTGCAAGACTCATAAAATAAGACTTACATGACACCAAGACATACAACTTGACTCAAAACAAAACTAACATGACACTAAGACTCATATAACAACTACTATGACTCACCAAGACTTACAAAACTTGACTTGACTTGAAAAACTAAAACAAAATTTGACAAACTAAACTTGACAAACCAATCTAGGATTTCCTAACTTGCTCTGATACCAAATTGATGCAATAAAAAATTTGGGAGAGGGACCCAAATTTTTTATCACAAAAAAACAACTCTTTCTAAAGAAAGAAAAACTTACAAAAACTAGACAAATTAGACAAAACAAACTTTTTATATCGTATAAAAGGAAAGACTTACAAACTTGACTCTTACAAGACACTTACAAATGATTCAGACAAGACACCCTAAACTTGCTTACTTTGAGAAGAATGATACAATGGAAAGGCACTTGCGGATAGACGAAGGAGGTTAGAAGCCAAGAAGAAGGTTGGAAAGAGCTCGCAAGATTTCCATAGGAGG
>NW_021441746.1:0-414 GCF_001605985.2 Dendrobium catenatum
AAAGTTAAGAGCTGCTTAGTTTAGTATATGAGAAGGGATTATTTTGCATGTCTTGAACTTGTGGTACATTTCCTCATCCTTAGTGAACAAAAAGAGATCATCATGGTGATAGGAGGATGAGGAGCCTCGCGGGATGATTCAACCTCATTTTCTTGAGCTCAACATTGAGTACAAATAAGTGAAGACAAGTAGAGTGAGGAGAGGTTGAGTGAAATGATCTTGTTTCCCCTACCATTTATAGGATTTTTAATTTTTTGTACAATATGATTGGGTATCATACAGTATGATCAAGCACTTATTTATTCTGGACAAATGATTGGAAAAAAGTGGTCAAATCATATAGTATGATCGATAACATATAGTATGATTTGAAGGAATTACATATATCCTGAGGAGTCATAAGTATGACCTTTG
>NW_021441747.1:0-1364 GCF_001605985.2 Dendrobium catenatum
TAATTGATCGTCAAATTACGCGTAGTTTGGGCATAGAGAAGCAACACGTGCAAAGCATATGACCCGAGTAGGCGGCCCGGTTGTTTTATTATTAAAAAAATAATTTAGAGCTGCTTTGAGATTAGCAAAATATATAGATTAATTAATATTACAAACATCTCAATGCATATTTAGAAGTATTGAAATTCAAGCTAATCATTTTTAGTCATAATATCCAAAATTAATTCTGCGGCTATATAAGTGTGAAGTAAAATAAATTCATACACTAATTTTGAAAACTTAGATAAGATTAATTTATTTATAATTAAAAATATTATTTAATTTTAATTAATTAATATGAGATTAACACTCGATGCTAAGTCCCAATTACTGGATGAGAAAAGTTGAGGATTACGTTAGGTAGTCGGCAGCTAGCATAAAACTTGTTGAGTGTATTTAAATAATGTTGAATGTAAGACTAGAGAGGGAGTTGAATGTAAGCTTGAATTATGGAGGTTAACCTTAGAGTCTATTCTTATGAGTGATGGTGAAATGGATGGTGATATTACTAGTAGAATTCAAGTTAGATGGTTGAAGTGGAGGAATGCATTGGGCTTGTTGTGCGATAGAAAAGTCCCTTTCAAACTTAAGGGAAAATTATATAAGATGGTGGTGAGACCTGTAATGCTTTATGGTGCAGAAATGTTGACCTTTAAAAGAGAAGCATAATATTAAGTGTTGCACAGATGAGTATGTTTAGGTGGATGAGTGGTTTTACTCTTAAAGACAATATACGATGAGTATATACATGAAAAGGTTGGAGTAGCTCAAGTGGAAGATAAGATTAAAGAGTGTTGCCTTACATTATTTGGTCACACAAAACAATGGCCTTTCAACAACCCTGTTAGGTAAGTAGGTGTATTAAATTTTACTTATGTTAGGAAAGATAAATGCATACCTAAAAATATGGTTAGAAAATATTAGAAATTACATTTTTTAGATTTAAATGAGAATTTGACTCTTAACATGACACAATGAAGAAAAAAAGATTTATGTAACCGACCCCAGATAGTGGGATAAATAATTGTTGTTATTTTTGTATGAGATTAAGCTTAAGTAGCTTTACAATATTGAGTGGCTCAGTCTTTTCTACATTTTTAAATTATTAAAAGGGTGATTAAAAATATAAAAATATGTAAAATTATAAATGTTGGCGAATAAATCAAAATTATGACATTTTGGAAGGCTGAGTAAGGAAAATGGAAACTAAATTTACAACAAGAAATCTGTAAAATATAGAAAATTAAGAAATTTGACTTCAGAAGCAAAGAAAAACAAGTAAAATTATTATAACATAGAAGATATTATTGAAGATTTATGAAATA
>NW_021441748.1:0-513 GCF_001605985.2 Dendrobium catenatum
GGAACTTGCATTCTTTATGCATTCTGCTGTGATTTTGGTCTTTACAATACAGCCACTATTTCCAATGAGCATTATCGAATTAATTCATTGTTAACCATTACACTAAAGACACATAAAACAAGGCGAAAATCGGTGACTTAAGTGACGGTCGAAAGGCGTGACACATCACATAAGTGGTCAAATGATCTCCGATTGGCAAACAGATTGGGCCGTTGCAATCAAAGCGTCAAATTTGTCTAAGAGAGAGAGAGTCCCTCGCAATCAATTCGGGTGAAAGTGGTCAAAATCAGCCGAAAGTAGCGATCAATACCCGAAATTGACACGCGACGTTGCCCAAACGACGTCCGATCGCAAAACATACTTCTCTTTTGCATTCGGAACATCAACAATACCAAAAAATGACTATAATTTCATGTAACAAAATTCCGCAAGGGAATCAACGCGTATCCCAAGACAATGATGTGTATTGGACGATCGAGGCATATTGGATGATCGCCCACTTCTATTATTTCA
>NW_021441749.1:0-542 GCF_001605985.2 Dendrobium catenatum
AGTTTTGCATGAAGAAGAGTTTGTAATGAGTGGCTAATTATTTTATCACTGTTCCTATTAGAAATATAAATCAATCAAGATTCTGCTATGGTAAACTTTTTAAAGGTAAAAAGTAAACTTATAAACTTTCATATAAACCTTATTCCTTGTGTAGAGAAGGCTAGAATTATTTTTTATCAACAATTAGTCTAGTGCTCCAACATTTCAAACCAATAAGAGAAAGTTAGAGAGAGAACGTCTGGGATTTCAAAAGTTTTTTTATTAGTTTTATTTGAATTCGGCTGGTCCTTAATTTTTGTGGCTTGTTCGGCTGTCGATCTTAGGCCGACGCTCTGGCAGATATAGGTGCTGGTGGCGGCTACGGCAGCTACGGGTGGCGCAGATAGATGGTAAGCGCCTTTTAACCACTGAAGGTTGGGCGAATTACTGGAAGGTTCTTTCAATTCCGATGCGACCTGGTTTCAACGTCTTCAATGGAGGTTCTAGAGCTCTGGATATGTTCAACAGTCATATCAAAGGTTTTAAGGAAAAACCTTTGGTAA
>NW_021441750.1:0-348 GCF_001605985.2 Dendrobium catenatum
GGATAGAAAGAGAGAGAGAGAGCAAGAAAAAGCAAGAGAGAGCAAGTAGAGAGCAAGAGAGAGAGCAAGGAGAGAGCAAGAGAGAGAGAGGGAGAGAGGGAGAGAGGGAGGGAGGGAGAGGGAGAGAGAGGAAGAGAGAGAGCAAGAAAGAGCAAGAAAGGGCAAGGGAGTGGAAGAGAGGGAGAGGGAGAGATAGAGAGAGAGAGCAAGTGATAGCAAGCTAGAGAAAGAATAAGAAAAAGTAAGAGAGAGCAAGGGAGAGAGCAAGAGAGAGAGATATATATGTATAGAGAGAGAGAGCATGTGAAAGCTAGATAGAGAAAGAGCAAGCTAGAGAAAGAACAAGAG
>NW_021441751.1:0-319 GCF_001605985.2 Dendrobium catenatum
AAATAAGGATGCTAAAGCTGAAAATAAATAGTTGAAACAAGGCTAACAATAATAATGATGCTCAGAGATATTGATGATGATCTTGATGAAGAATTCTTATTTTGAGTATTAGCCCGATGAGCGTGATCGATAGCCCGATGCTTGTGGTAGAGATTCAGAGCCTACCCTACCTATAGATTGAATAGTTTCTAGACGATCGTGATGCGCTTCTTTAAAATCAATGGATCATGAGATTGAATTTTCCTTGGACCATCCTACATAGGTCCTGGTGTAATCTAGTGTCCTTAATGTTGAAAGTATAAATGCCATCTCTAGAAAC
>NW_021441752.1:0-242 GCF_001605985.2 Dendrobium catenatum
ATTAATTATGTTATAATTTTTGTACTACGAACCTGCTTTAAGAAGCAGTAAGAAAGTCATCCCAATCGAAGTTTAATTTTGAACAAATGGTTTGTGAATGGATTGTGATGAATAGGCATTGGAAGGGATCTCAACAAACTTGATGTTAGATTGGCCACTATAACTTTGAGACAACCAAAGAGAAGTGAGAAGTTTGAGCATGTTTTTTATTCAAAAGTTGGAATAACTATGACCATGCTTTA
>NW_021441753.1:0-444 GCF_001605985.2 Dendrobium catenatum
CTTAGGCCTATATATAGAGGTCATTTCTTATGTAATGGGATGATGAATTGATGAATAAAAAATTTGTTTTTTTCGTTCTCTTTGTGAGTTCAATCTTTTAGATCTCTTAGTGAGTTCTTTTTCTTTTGAGATCTCTTAGTGAGTTCTTTACTTTTCGTTCTCTTTGTGAGTGTATCCCTCTCCCAAATCTCTTAGTGAGTTTTGGGAAGAGCTAGATCTCTTTGTGAGTTCTAAACCTTCATCCAATTTTTCTTTGCGATCAATTAGTGTGAGAATTCAAGGAGAATCCGTTCGGATCGCATTCTTCCTTGAACTCCATCCCCTCACCCGTTTCCACCTAGCACTTCCGCCGCCCCTCCTCCAACCCGCTCAGGCCGCCGACCTCCAGGCCACTACCTCCCGCCGGTCAGCCACATTCCACACAGTGGCCGCCCCTTTCCTCCC
>NW_021441754.1:0-434 GCF_001605985.2 Dendrobium catenatum
AAAAGTAGGAGGTGTCGGATTCTGAGAAGCCCAGAGAAAATCTCAATCTATCCTATGTTGGGCTTTATATTTTAGGAGAAAATTTTATATTTAAGTTGACATTTTATTGGAAATTTTGGATTTATATTCCCGGAGGGTGAGGACTTAAGATCTAAAAAGAATCTGCCTCAGAACTTAAATCTAATTTGGGTACTATAAAATAGTGACCCGAACCTAATTAAAGGAATGCAAATCTGGACTTATCCCGGCCTGGATTGGGGAGCCAGCTAACCACCTAGGCGCTTTAAAACTATGTCCAGTCTGTTATGAAAGATGGGTAGGGACGTTGTTTAAGTTTTAATGAATTGGGGGCCGACATCTAAGACGATTCCTAATTGGCCCCCTAAACTTATGTAGAGTGAAAATTGTCTAGAAATGCAATTAATATTTTAGAC
>NW_021441755.1:0-256 GCF_001605985.2 Dendrobium catenatum
TTCAAAATTATTTTGCTTCCATTATCTTTAATGTATACGCATTAGACTTTTCGAACTGAGTCACATCTAAGTAGGGGTGTCAATTTCGGATCACGGGTTGGGTTCGGGTCGAACCCGGAACTGACCCGGGTTCAAACGGGTAGACCCTAACCCGACCCGGGTGGACAAACGGGTCGAAAATCCGAACCCTGACCCGACCCGATTTGGGTTCTACCTGCGTCGGAACGGTGGGGGCAGAGGCGAGCGGGGCAGACAC
>NW_021441756.1:0-1039 GCF_001605985.2 Dendrobium catenatum
CATTGGAAATATCCAAAGTAAATTATAGGCCTTGATACATCTTTATTGTCTGAAAATAAAAAACCCTAAACCCATATTTCATTTTAAACTTTCTATATTTAAGGTTAAATTATCTAAAGCTTTAAACAGACATTAAAAATGATTGTAGAAGAAATAGGGAATAATTTTGAATGGATTAGATGCAATGCTTTAAGGATTATTTAAGAAAGACAAGTAGATTCTAGGGTTCCAAGTATACCTCTACACAAATGATCCTAAAGAGTGAGTAAGGTCTTGTTTTCTTGGTTAAGAGCTTCTCTGTGACTTTGATGAAGGAACCAAAATTAGATGAAGGTTAAGGAAGGATCTCAATAAGCTTGGATGGAATTACTATGGTTTAGTTTATTGTTGATCATGTTGTCAAAGATCACCAAACACTAAGGAATGATCTAAGAAATGCTTAAGGGTTTCTAGGTAGGCAAAATGAAATGATAGTTGCACTTAAGTGAAGCTAGTTTGAGATTATGCTTAAAATGAGGGTTTCAAATGATCTTTTGGGTATTTTAGGGTTTGGATGCTGCCATGGATGGTTGTGATTGATCAGGTTTAGCCCCAAGATATCAACTAGCTTTCCCAAGTCATTAGGGAGAAGGAAGGCAATGTGTATAATGAGGAAGTTGTCGTGGTTGCCTTACACATGGGTAAGGGACCACTTGCCTATTTAGGGCAAAGCAAGGGTTAGAATGGGTTTAGGTGATGTTTAGGAAGATTATGGAAGAGCTTTGAACAACTGAGATGGCTTGGGCTAGAAGAAATAGAAGGTTTGAGAAAGTTTGACCATTTGAAGAGTTTTGTTGATGTTTATTGGCAATTTTATCAATTAGCTGGTCAAACCTTGCTGATGTGGACTTAAGGAGGAGTTAACTTGCTAATAGTGTTTAAGCAAATAGGTGTGTGTGTATGGAGGTTTGACCACACATGGATGTCTAACCAAATCAAACCAACCATGATTTGATTCATGGCTAGCTTAGAGATTTTTAAAATATACAAGGGAGTGATT
>NW_021441757.1:0-218 GCF_001605985.2 Dendrobium catenatum
AAAAAAATCGGAAGAAATAGGTATGGCCTATATACTAGACTATATGGATAAAGAGTCGAATTGATAGAGAAAGCACCGTAAAGATACATTAGTAAGCTATTATTTGTGAAATACAGTTCAGAACTACTTATGTCATGATATGAAAAGTGAGAAATCAACTTATGTAATAGAGTCGATCTATTAAAGTATTGAGCAGCGGTGTAGCATCAGATCCCAAA
>NW_021441758.1:0-417 GCF_001605985.2 Dendrobium catenatum
TTAAAAATAGGGCAGAAAGTAGATTAGAATCTGATTAAGGCAATGAAAAGTTGCAAAATCCATTTTGAGATATGGATATAGCTTTAGCGCAAATCTGAAGGAAAAAAGAAGGCAGCAAACTGAATTACAATTACATCCTTTTCTAAGAATGTCAGCCTGCTCTAACCAATGAACATTTGTAATAAAAATCCAATTTTTGTTGGCTATAAAATATTAAGAAAAGAAGAAAATAGGCAAACTAGTTAGAAGATAAAAATCCAATTTTTCACTATTAAGAGTTCTTTTTTCCATCATAATTTTATTATATCATAATTGTTCAATAAATTTTATGTTGCCTATCGACTATATCCAGAACTTGGATCTAATAATGGTCTTTCGATAATTCGATTCGAAGAATAAATGTATTAATCTGACATA
>NW_021441759.1:0-330 GCF_001605985.2 Dendrobium catenatum
AGCTCCCCAAGGGAGCTAGTCACAGGGAGGGAGATCCATCCCCCACTTGTCAGGGATGCCAAAAATCTCCCGGAGATTACGACACCGATTAGCGCAGTGGTCGATGCTCTCCTCCACATTGCATCCCCACAAGCATGACTCATCGCTCGCCAATCCACATCGAGCAAGCCAAAGATTAGGCGGAAGCACATTCCACAGCAACCTTCACAAGTGGAAGTTCTCTCGCGGGTGGAGTTTCTGTTTACTCAACCAACAGAAAGGGTAATGATACTCGCCCAGCTTGGAGCGGTAATCCGCCGCAGCCAAAGACGAGCCAATGCACGACTGGGA
>NW_021441760.1:0-264 GCF_001605985.2 Dendrobium catenatum
GACTCATAGCCCAAATTTCATTGAAATTGGGGCCCATTTGGTCCACCAATTAGGGAACTCAAAATCAACACTTAGATTTGATCTAGAACCTTAATTAATTCATATTAAATCCTAAAAATTTACATAAGATCTCTAATTATCCATAATTGAACCCTGAACTTATAAAATTAAAAGCCTTTGATTAGACCTTTGATCTAAGTTTAATTTAATTTTTAAAGAAAACCATTAATTAATTAATTTAATTAATTAAAAATAATTAAAATT
>NW_021441761.1:0-250 GCF_001605985.2 Dendrobium catenatum
TCTTTCTCTCGCGTGCTCCTCAAGCTCCGACGACTTCCCTTTCCTGTTCGGACGAAAGTTCTGATACTTTGATCGGAAGCTGCCACAGGATCCCGCTCACTGTGCGGTTAACTTTCTTCCTTTCAAGGGCTTCTTCGGTCGAACCCCTCTGCCCTACGCTCCCTCCTATCTCCTCCTCCGTCTGTACCGACCCCAAGCAGAGAGAGAGAGAGAGATAGAGAGAGAGAGGAGAGAACCTCATACCTAGCCG
>NW_021441762.1:0-230 GCF_001605985.2 Dendrobium catenatum
TCCATGAAACATGATTATGTGCAAAATAATTTATTTTTGAACACATATATATTTTTATTTATATTTTTGTCACTTCCTCCCCCTGAAAATTAAGGGTGTTTTCGCCCCTGAATGTCTGCTCATTCCATATTGTTGGTATACCTTCATCCAACAAAGAAAAGAGTAGTATATATCTATCCAAATACGTAAGAGAAATAATTTGGGGGAGGATAAAATAAGAGAAATCAATA
>NW_021441763.1:0-207 GCF_001605985.2 Dendrobium catenatum
TATCGACAATGCTTTTCATAAAATTCACAATTTTGATATTAAATTTTAAAATTGGCTTATAAATGATATCTAATCATACTTATCTTAACCACTAAAATAATAATTAAAATTGATGATTTTGGTCAACCGCTCTTCCCTCGAAGCATAGTGAAGACTTCTTATTCTCTTTCGATATTAAAGTAGTTTGTCATGCTTGAATGCTCCAAT
>NW_021441764.1:0-701 GCF_001605985.2 Dendrobium catenatum
ATTAAACTATATTTCTCTACCGCCGTGAATACTCCAGAACGCAACAAGTTTCAAGCATGCTAAGGGTCTGTTTGGCAACGGGATTTATGCAAGGTATGAAAGTCCCTTAAATCTCACGGCGAGATAAATCCTCCGTTTGCCAATTTTTGGCCTAAATATCGGATTTACTAAATCCTGGAATTCGGCGAATTTACAAGATTTAGCCAGCGATGCGCATGAAAGGGATAAAGATGGTTACCTTCATAGCGAGCGAGCCCCCGTCGTAACTTCTGATCCTACATCGTCGAAGAATGCGAAGAAGCTTCTTTTCAACACGCTGGTTCGCGTGAAGCCTTCAAACTTCACGCCGGAACACGTGAAGCTGAAATAGAAACGAATAAATGGCAACGAGGAAAAGCAACAGTATCGAAGCAACGGAGAAGAAATGAAAATAAAACCCTAAACGACCTAAATTAATCTAAGTCATCATACTTAAAATAATTTAAAATATTGATAATTAATTAGATTAATTAAATAATTAATAGTGAAATCAAATTATTTGGCCTTATATAGAAATAACATAGTATTTAAATCATGTAAAATCTCTTAGGAGAGACAATCAATGTTTACTTAAGCATGTTTTTTTTTTTTTACTAATTCAATTTTAGCAGTTGGAATTCACTCAAGAGATTTTGAAAAATTATTTTGTGCGGACACCGGAC
>NW_021441765.1:0-205 GCF_001605985.2 Dendrobium catenatum
ATTTTCAAAACTATATATATATATTTAAATATTTTTTTTTCTATCAAAACAGTCGAAAGGACCATAATCGATGGGTGATGGTGTTCGAAAGAACCATTGTCGGCAGACGATGATGGTCGGAAGGATCTTAGTTGATGGATGATGGTAGTATGAAGAACTATAGTCAATATGCGATAATATTTGAGAGGAGATCTGGTGTCGATAA
>NW_021441766.1:0-336 GCF_001605985.2 Dendrobium catenatum
AACATGTTCATGATTTCTAATATAAGATTTCTTTAGCGAACTTTAAAGATTTGTCACTTTGATTAGAGAGGTAATTGTTATCAAGCAAATTTACTATGCAAGACTCCAAGTAATTTTCAAGTAACAAGCAAGTGTAATTGCATAATTGATGATGATTGAAGGGTCACTCATAGGTGACAATGATAAACACATAATGGAGTTGGTAAACTCATCAGTGATCGTATATAAAGAATGTAAAAGCCTTCCTACAACCTACATCAAATATCTCACAGATACAAACAACGAGCACCATGAGTACAAAATGACGTATAATCAAATGTTGCAAATTATCAGTCA
>NW_021441767.1:0-256 GCF_001605985.2 Dendrobium catenatum
CTAGCATCTTAGTGTCGGTCTTATGCTTGGTAGATCCTTAAGTGTCTGGAACAACTACGGCTTGAATTACCCCTGCTGTCCTCACATTTCTGCAGCTGATATTCACTGTTTAGGGTGTTGAGACATTTGTTTTAGCTGCTGCCATTAATCCCTGCAGTGTCTACAGTTTGTGGGAGTTACTATCTTAAGTCCTAAGTGCTGTCCACACATCAGGAGTTGCTTAGAATAAGTTTCCTAGTTGTGTACTGTTGCTGTC
>NW_021441768.1:0-1214 GCF_001605985.2 Dendrobium catenatum
AAAGAACTTCTTTGATTTAAAGAAGTGAGGTTTGCAAGGGATTAGTGAATGCTCACCCGAGAGTTGGCTAGCGTGGATTGGAATCTGGGCTGAACCACCTAAAAATATTGTGCCTCTTATTTCCATTCCTTGCATTTATTTTCTATCTTTTTTTTATAAGAATTATTGTGTGATTACTTACTCTTTTCAAATTTGCTTTAAAATCATTTTAATTTTCTTCTTTTATTAAAAATTTTAAAAACCCCAATTCACCCCGCCCCTCTTGGGCTGCCATAGTCATCCAACAATTGGTATCAGAGCCTTGGCTCTTTTTATTTTGTCTTAACATCCTAGAGTAGATCCACTTATAAACTATGGCACAAGGTTTTCTTATGGGTTCACTTCCCGAAGGACAATCCACTCATCGTCCTCCATTGTTAGATAATGTTCCTTTTGATTATTGGAAACATAGAATTAGTACATTCTTAAGAGGGTAAGACTCTCGTATGTGGCACATGCTTACACACCAATATCATACACCAACTAAAGAAATTAATGGTATTAAAATTAAAAAACCTTTTGATGAATGGACTGCATTAGAGATGGAATTAGATGAGTTAAATGCTAGGGCTTGTAATACTTTGCATTGTGCACTTATTCCAGATTATTACATTAAAATTTCTATGTTAAATTCAACAAAAGAAATTTGGGACAAATTAGTTATAAGTTATGAAGGTACTAATGAGGTTAGAGCTGCTCACAGAAATAGACTTATTCATGAATATGAATTATTTCGTATGTCTCCTTCTGAATCTATTTATGATATGTATACATGGTTTATGAAAGTAATTGATACGCTACATTCTCTTAGAACAATATATAAGAATCAAAACTTAGTCTATAAGATTCTTAGATGCCTTCTCAAAGAATGGGATGCTCAAGTAACTGCAATTAGTGAGGCTAAAGATTTATCTACTTATCCACTTGATTAGCTTTTGGGTTCTTTGATAGCACATGAATAGTTTATAGATCAAAGGGATAAATTGGATGGATCTTCAAAGAAAGAGAAAGAGAAAGGTAAAACTATTACCTTGCAGATTGATGACAATAATGAACCTAGTTCATCAAGCTCTAATAAAGATAGTGATGAGGTGGCCATGCTTTCAAGAAGAATTGGAAGCTTACTAAAGAAGAAAATTCAAAGGTATAAGAAATCCAAAAATTATAAATTTCAA
>NW_021441769.1:0-263 GCF_001605985.2 Dendrobium catenatum
GGTTGAAGACGAAATCTCAGCCGTTGATTCCGATCAATGGCTCGGATTAGATCCTGCTGTTTCGGAGCGAGTCTGATCCCAGCCGTTCGATCCGCCATCCGACGGCTGTGGTTAATCCGACCGTTAACAGTTTGCTCCAATGATTGCCTAGCCAATCAGCGCGCGGCGCGTGTAAAGGGAGCGCTGACTGTGTAATGGCCGAATTAATAATTCTAAAAATTCAAGAGAACTTAGGAAATTCATATCTCCCTGCACACTTGTCC
>NW_021441770.1:0-941 GCF_001605985.2 Dendrobium catenatum
AATCATTAGTTCTTCTCCTATGTACAATTACCACCAGATCTTCTTAAATCACCCTCGTATGTAAGAGGTTGTTGATCTTCTTCTATAAGAGTTGCTATTTAGAGAATAAATTCTCAATCTAACTTCTTCTATACAAAAGAGGGGTACTAAAGCTTGATGAGTGATGTTACTTATCTCAGACAGTGGAATGTGTCTAATATAAGAAAAAATTAGAGGAGAAGAAAATGGAAGGCGGAGAAAGTTTATTTTACACTAAAGAGGGGTGTTGAATTTGGATAGGGGATGTCATCTATAAAAAATAATGAAAAACCTCTAAAGTAATAAGGAAAGTGGAGAAGAAGAAAAAAGAGGGCTAACAACTCTTAACTTCAACACAAGAGATGGACTAGTGGAGAGTTGAAGATAGTTAAAGGCTTCAATCATAAGAAAGTTAGAGGAAGGAGGGAGAATGAGACGATGAGCAATTTTCTTCTTACCTCAAGGGGTTATTTATAGGTGAAAATGGAGGGAGAAATATTCTTATAGGAATAAGAATATCTCAAAAAAGTTTCAAGAATATTCTTATCTAGAAATAAGAATATTTTGAGAATATTCAAAAATTATTCCTAAGAATATTCTTTTAAAAAAAAAAAGAGAGAAAAATTTCTCTTAAAAAAGTGCGGCATGGGGCACACAAAAAAATATAACGGTTAAATTAACCATCCCTCTAAAAACGCGGTTAGAGCCTCATCTTGCAAAAAAATTAAAAAAAAAATGCAAAAGCTAAATGAATGCGATGAGACGCCGGCTCATAAAATGTTTTTTATGGTATTATGATAATTTTGATGAACAACCTATCGAATTTGGTGGTCTTATATATCATGCGATAATCCACGATATGTTATGGTTTTAACCTTCTACCCATTATATTTAAATGGTTCAGTTTAAATATTGAATTAATT
>NW_021441771.1:0-317 GCF_001605985.2 Dendrobium catenatum
CCTATAGGCACAAGCCCCTATAGTTAATTACCCCTCCCTATAATGGGAGAGAACTTTCGATCAAGGCTAGTCGTAGATCAGATACGTAGAGATGCATGTTATTTGGCATATAGTAGCAGCATGGGATTGGATCTGAAAATTTTGGATGTTTGGAAATTTGGGTTGAGATATTTGAGGATTTTGATACTTAAAATTGAAAATTTCAATATTTTGCACTTAAAACGGATGGTGGGGGAATGTATGATAGACCCGATCAAGATCCCATGGTTCCGTCGTCCCAGGCCATCATGATCCATGGTCTACTTAATCAGAGGAGG
>NW_021441772.1:0-291 GCF_001605985.2 Dendrobium catenatum
AGCTGCCCCAAACGAAGCCTTAAACTCATTTTTCATCATTTTCTAATGTCATTTATTTTTTTAGATATATATATATAAAGAAAATTCAAAATACTAATATATGTATAATCCAGTGTGTCAATAAATGACCCGGCTCGTTGATTCAATTTGGATCTCAAAAGCTGGATACACATTGACATGTTTAATAAATAGGTCAGGTTTAGATATAGAATTCCAACCCACTTATTAAACAAGTTGGATTTGGGCTGACAAAAGAACCCACTTTTGATCCGAAAATGACTCATTTAATAT
>NW_021441773.1:0-200 GCF_001605985.2 Dendrobium catenatum
GAATGAGAGCTCTATTTATAGTTTTTCTGGAGTGGCACATCCCGTAAATAGGTGTGAGATCAAGGGCGAATTGGGAGTGATCCGAATGGACGGCCGATATCGAATCCTTCGATCATGCACCGTTTGTTGGACATTTAAAGGCCTTAATGATTTCGGAATTTAATTATCTTGGGCTCGTTGGATTCGTCTCGTCGAGCCGT
>NW_021441774.1:0-258 GCF_001605985.2 Dendrobium catenatum
TTTGAATTAGTTATGAATTATTGAAGTTTTGGGTATTAAATGAATTTTTGAAATTGTTTAATTAAAGGCCTTGAGTTTTAATTTAGAATGATTGTGACTTTGCTCTATGATTGGTAAGAGTCGATTAAGGTTGATTAAGATTGATTTAGGCTTTCAAAGAGTTTTATTTGATTTATTGTAATTTATTGAACATTAAAACTTTTAAAGAGAAAAAACGTCTTAATCTACTAGTTACCTTGAGATCAATTAATGTCAAAT
>NW_021441775.1:0-398 GCF_001605985.2 Dendrobium catenatum
TCTTTGTGAGTGCATGACAAGATCTCTTAGTGAGTTCTTCCTTTGAGATCTCTTGGTGAGTTCTCTAGTTTTATTTTGTGTTTGTTTGTTCACCATCTCTCTCTCATTAGAAGCTCCACAAAATCCCCTTCCCCCAAACCCTAGCCGCCGGCCCTCCTTGGATCTTGCCGCCGGCCACCACCACCATCCCGGCCAACCACCTCCCCGCCGCCCCTCCCCTTCCGGCCAACTCCCCTCCCTCATCCCATGCTGAATTTGAAATTTTGAATTCAAATTTTGAATTCTTTCCAAATTTGGAATTCCAAATTAGGAAAGTTTGCATGATTGATTCAAATTTCAATTTACTTTAATTTGGAGTTTCCAAAATACTTGTCCACATCATCCACCTAAATTTGGAA
>NW_021441776.1:0-328 GCF_001605985.2 Dendrobium catenatum
GATAGTTTTTTCTTCATCTATTTATATATAAATTCTTATCTTTTTTTTATACAAAATTAGGGAATAAAACTATGTTAGAAATTTTTTTATTTTCTACTCTTCTTATTCTAATTTTCAAGTTTCTACTTTCTATGAGGTTGATGGGTCATTCAATATAATCTCTCCTACAAGCTGACGATTTGCCAACATTGAAAGCTAGTATTTGTCTCGCAAGTGTGGCAACAACATATGTGAATGATTATACTAGAAAGGATACTGTAGACAAGCTGACAACATACAACAACAACAACAACATCAAGCCTTTATCCCACTACGTGGGGTTACTTCT
>NW_021441777.1:0-622 GCF_001605985.2 Dendrobium catenatum
TACTATCATTCATCATACCTGATTGCCCCTTACCAAGTGACAACTTAGCTTTCCCAAAAACAGAATCTTCCTTAGAAATAGAAGCCAAAGTCTCGGTTTGCAATTCCTACAGGTTTTCAATGGGTAAAACCACCTCCAAATTTATAGACTCATTGTTATCCATTATAATTTCATTATTCTGCTCCTTCAAAGATTCAGATATAGGCATATTAGATTCATTAGTATCAATATGAGTGTTATCAACAAAATTATCCTTAGAAATAGAAGGATTAGAAATAACATGTAAGAAAGTGATACTATCGGATTGCGTCTCCCCAACAGGGTTAGTATGAATTTTCGGTAAAGGCTCCACAGGTTGCTTAAGAGAATCAATCCCACCATTAGTAATGAATAGATCAGCCTAAGCACTAACATGAATAGTAACCAACGGAACTACCTGAGCACAAACAGGTTTTCCATTAATTAATTCATTGCTCAAATTTTGCTCCTTAGCAATTTCAATCGTAGGATTCATGCATATGGTCGGGACAGTATTCTCGTTCAGCTTAAATTTCTCCTTTTTCAAATTCGGGTGAAGCTTAAAACATTCAGACATATTATGACCATGCATTCTAAAGTGTTT
>NW_021441778.1:0-497 GCF_001605985.2 Dendrobium catenatum
ATCTGCCTTAGGAAAATTTGATCCAAAATCAGATGAAAGAATTTTGGTTGGATACTCAAGTGTTGGAAAATCTTATAGAGTATTCAATAGAAGAACTTTAGTAATTGAGGAGACCACACATATTATATTTGATGAATCTAGAAATTTAAAATAGCCAAATGTTGTAGAAGATGAGATTAAGGATAACTCCCAAAAGATTGATAAAATAAATTTGGAAGAAAATGTGGAAGAAAATTTGCAGATAGAAAATCCTTTGCCTAGAGATTTGAGATTTTCTAAAAACCACCCAAAGGAATTTATAATTTTTGAACCTAGTAAGGGTGTAAGGACTAGGCGTGGATTAAACAAAGAAGTCAATCATTCAGCCTTCATTTCAACAATAGAACCCACTAATATTGATCAAGTACTTTTGGATGAATTTTGTATTTTGTCCAAGCATGAAGAGTTAAATCAATTTATAAGAAATAAAGTTTGGAAATTAACTACAAGACCAAAGG
>NW_021441779.1:0-436 GCF_001605985.2 Dendrobium catenatum
ATGCACTTCGTGCATTTATTGATTTTTGGCGCATTCATGCATCTTTTGATTTTAATTGAATTCGAGAAGAGGCTTCACTTTCCTTAAAAACCTTTAAATTGATTGATCTTTTTATTTTGAATGCTGGGATTATATCTCAAGTATTAGAGAAGAGGATTCATTCTCTTATACAAGGAAAAATAATCCTCAAAGCAAACCCAATTTTTTTTAAAAAGTGTATCTGCTTGACTTTTGAAAATCATTGAACAGATTTTAGACATGCCAGAATTGCCTATTAAGATAGAAGATTGCTAGAAGATTGATAGGATGTTCATTTCTTATGACAACTTAAGTTTAATATTGATTTTAGTTCAACAGTTAAATCATCCCACTGAAGCGGTGGGAGGGAGGGACATCTACATCTTTGATGGAGTCAACTACAACTCTCTCCTGCTTA
>NW_021441780.1:0-222 GCF_001605985.2 Dendrobium catenatum
ATAGAATACCTCTATTGCCCTATCTCTTGATACTTGGACCTAATCAACACATACGTAGTGGATTATTTTCCTTTACCTGAAAGTACAACAATTCATAGAGTGAACACAAACATGTCTAGTATGTACACTTTTTAAAATTCCTATTACCAAATTCATTATCCATTTTATATTGCACTATAAAAATATATTTAAATAATAAATTTTATTATCAGAAAAAACCCT
>NW_021441781.1:0-206 GCF_001605985.2 Dendrobium catenatum
AACTCAAGATTTGTAGTTGAAACATGAATTTTTTTACTAGTAGTGGACAGGTGTAGAAAATCTTAAAAGTCTTGATAGGTAATTTCTACTTGATGCCTATTAACAAAGGATTGGACGGTAGTACCCTTACTATTCAGTTGAAGGATTTCAAAAAATTCAAAAAATAGTTGAATAGAAGGGATAAGCATGAGTAAGATTGAAGATCT
>NW_021441782.1:0-232 GCF_001605985.2 Dendrobium catenatum
GGAATGACTGTGAAATTGTTTGAGAAGAATGAGGAAGCGAATGCCAAGAAATTAGCTTATTCACTGGTATTTAAAATTTTTTGAGGAGAAGCCCCGATTTCAGTTATAAGTAATGAACTGAGGAGACAGTGGAATCATTATGGCAAATTTCATATTACCATGCTTACCAGGGGCTGGGTATTGTGTTCATTCCAGGAGAAACAAAGCATGGAGTTGGTCCTCTCTAATGGGC
>NW_021441783.1:0-288 GCF_001605985.2 Dendrobium catenatum
TATTTTACAATCTTTTTATAATTGATAGGATGGCAATAAAACTTCTTCTTAAAGATGAAGTTATGGAAGAAAGAGAATTTCATTTTGAAGATAATCCATGTTTGTGCAAGTTGTTTTGAAATGCATATTGGTATGTAATTCTACTTTTTAGGATGTTGCTTAAAATTTTGATATTATAGATAACAAAACAAGAATGATGAATGATCCTTTCTTTTTGAGATTATCTAGTATTATTTTTATTTCTTGGTGGCCATTACATGGTTATTTTAAGCACTTTTCATAGCTCTT
>NW_021441784.1:0-394 GCF_001605985.2 Dendrobium catenatum
TATCGTACGGTACGATACTTACCTTTCGTACTGTACGCTACACATCAGCACAACGAATAAGTATGAGTAAAAGCTGTTTGGTACGATATTTATTATGGATCGTACTGTACGATGCACCTGTTCGTACAACACGAAACATTTGGTCAAAAGTCGTACTGAGGGCCTCGGGACGATCGAAATTCGTCTGATCGTACTATACGATATGTATAGTACTGTACGATTTGACTGTCTTTTCCCGAAACGATTGGTAAGGATATTGATTGACTATCGTACTGTACGATTGTCGAAATTTTCTATAAGAAACCTTTGCTAGGTCGTTCCTTTCACTCAAATCATTCCTCACTCACTCATTCACTATCACGCCCCAAGATCTAACTTGGAAAGAATGTCAATT
>NW_021441785.1:0-1077 GCF_001605985.2 Dendrobium catenatum
GAGAAATTTTGGAAAAATTGTCCTGGATCATCCTGGCTAATATTTTATAGTCCAGGCCGATATCCAAAAATAAGAATTTCCTAATTTGATTTGGCGGCAGATTCTTTCTGAATTAAGCCTATCGTCCTGGCCGATACAAAATCATCCAGGACGATATGTTTTGCATAATGACGGCTGCTTTAATGAGGATGTCCTAATTAGGGTTTCTGATTTTGGACAGATTGTCCAGGATGATATAAATATCGTCCCGAATGATGTTACCAAAAATAGAAATCTTTAGGGAGCAACATAAAATCTTACAAATTACAAAACATCAGGAGCCACACCAAATACAATAGACTCAAGAAAGGGAAAAATGTACAAACTGACTCAGATCTAGTCTATCCAATCTTGAGCTGATTCTAAATTGCAGTCTGATCGTGTGAACCTGAGATGTTAGTACATATGGAAGTTGTAGAGAAAAAAGAATGTTTGCTATCGTCAAAATCATAAGCCATAGATCCGCAATAATCTCTCCCTTTTTTATGATAACAAATATTTCAATTTGAATTTGCAAAAAGGAATATTTTCTCCTAATCTCCCCCTCACTAGAATAACACTTTAAAAAAATAGCGAGATAAAAATTATTTTTGTTGTTTTAAATTTTTTTAAAAGAAAAAAAATACAAATTCAACAGTACGTTCTCCCCCTTTGACATTATCAAAAAGAGAGGAGGCACAAATAAAAAACAAAACGAATAGAAGATAAAAATGTTCCCTGATCTAGTGAAAAAAGAAATATTCTTAAAATATAAAAGTTACCTCTTGGTTTTAATCAAAAACTTAGTAGAATTGGATAGCCAATTGACAACGCATAGCCCGGAAAAGACTAGAAATTAAGAAATTGATAATCCAAACTCAAGTTCTTTAAAAAGGCCCAAAATTTTTTTAATTCAATATGTAAATCATAAGACAAATTAGAGAAAGAAACAAAAATTTTTCAAAACTCCTTTCATAAAATATATCTTATAGAAGATTAATGCATGAATTGTTGAATCAGGGATCAAGATTTTCAAACTCAAGTATCAAAAAAATCAAG
>NW_021441786.1:0-274 GCF_001605985.2 Dendrobium catenatum
GTGATCACTTAAGATTCTTTATTTTCTCGGTAGTGTAGGAAAAAAGATTTCTGTGAAGGTTTACATAGGACTAAAATGACATTTTATCTTGGAATTATTGCCCTCCAATTATATATGGAATACCTTATAGGTAACGTCAAGCCTTACATAGTTTGGTCACATTAAACGGAGGCCTTCCGATAACCCGGTTAGGAAAGTTGAGGTATTAGATTTGACTTATGTTAAGAAAGGTAGAGATAGACCTAAAAAGATTTGGTTAGAAAATATTAGAAAT
>NW_021441787.1:0-714 GCF_001605985.2 Dendrobium catenatum
CCCCTTTAGTGTACCTATGTGTATACAATTTATAGTGGACGTGCAGGGGGTATTTAGAAATCATTTGTAGATGCCTTCTGTCCGCTTGCATAGAAGTTGCAGATCCGGTGGCATGGCGTTGTAGTCATGGACGCCTTATGTCTGCTTGTACGAATGTTGCAGATCCGGTGGCGTGGCGTAGCAGCTTCTGAATAGAGTTGTTCGTTGCTTCGTACAGGTAGACTGTCGTGCACTACATGTACGATTTGTGTAGGTTGATTGTAGTGCACTAACTAATCTCCTGTCTTGTTCGTAGATTGTATGTAATATTCGTAGCGGGGCTCCAACAGAAGCTTGTGGGAGCTTGCATCTGTCGTATCCTTCATGCACTTTGTCGTGGTATTTGGTCTTTACAATACATCCACTACGGCTGGAGGTAAATGTATTTATATTTAGACTGAAGTTGACTACAGGATACTGCATTTACTGTAGTCTTTATGCACCTACCCCTCAGTGGAATGTGACACATACATCTGTCTTCGTAGAGAGTTGATATGTGTTGCAGATCTTCTATCATCATCATGAATAAATTATAGCTTGCAGGATGATGCTTATTCTCCACTTTTACTTGTAGGAGATTGATGTATCTACTTGCAACTACCTGATTATAGGTTGCATTAGTATCTTAACATTTATGACAGACTCCTTGTATCCTTGTTATAGATGACATGTTAT
>NW_021441788.1:0-252 GCF_001605985.2 Dendrobium catenatum
AGGAAAATTTGATCTGAAATCAGATGAAGAATTTTTTGTTGGATATTCAAGTGTTGGAAAATCTTATAGGGTATTCGACAAAAGAACTTTGGTCATTGAAGAAACCACACATGTTATATTTGATGAATCTGGAAATTTGGATGAGCCAAATATTATTGAAGATGAAATTAAGGAAACCTCCCAAAAAATTGATAGAATAAATTTGGAAGAAAATATGAAAGAAAATTTGGAATTAGAAAACCCTTTGCCTAG
>NW_021441789.1:0-241 GCF_001605985.2 Dendrobium catenatum
TAAATTGAGGAGGGTCCATTTCTTAGTCAATCAAAGTATATTAAGGACATCCTCAAAAAGTATGAAATGGATAACGTTAAACTTATTAGTACACCTATGAGTTCCTCAGTTCAGTTGGATAAGGACCCTAAGGGAAAATTTATTGATAAAAAAAAAATAGAGGGATTATTAGATCTTTTACTTTACTTGATAGCTAGCCGACTCGATATCATGTTTAGTGTTTGTTTGTGTGCTAGATTTC
>NW_021441790.1:0-344 GCF_001605985.2 Dendrobium catenatum
CGAAATTTAATTTGGGACCATGCAAACTCCAATTCCAGCAAACTTAAAGTCGAATTGAATGTCTCGGAATTACAAACCCAACAATACCAAATTCGGCTCAAACCGAGCCCAAATGAGCCCAAATCGAAGACCCAAAATGTAACCAAACAAACTATAAATGTAACATGCTTATAGTCGAATCGAGCGGCTCGATGAGACGAATCCAACGAGTTCAAGATCGTAGAATTTTGATATCATTAAGACATTCAAATGTCCAGTAAACGGTTCACCATCAAGGGAATCAACATCGGCCGTTCATTCAAATCACTCCCAACATACCCTTGATTTTTCTCCTATTTACTAGT
>NW_021441791.1:0-274 GCF_001605985.2 Dendrobium catenatum
GGAGATACAATAATCCCTACTATCTCCACTTGCAGAACCATGAAAGAGAAAGGTACTATGAGATAAGCATGAAGGAATGAAAATGGTACAAGACAATACAAATTATCCATGAATGACTATCAAAGATCTGCAATACATACGATCTTTCTACAAAGACAAATGTATGTGCCACATGCCACTGATGGGTAGATGCTGAAAGACTTCAGTAAGTGCAGTATCCTGAAGTCAATTTCAATTTATAGAGTACATCTACCTGCCTACCTATAGCAGTGGT
>NW_021441792.1:0-368 GCF_001605985.2 Dendrobium catenatum
TCTAAAGAACTGGAGAACATTGTGAGTTTTGACTTCTTGTAGTGGAACAGCTTCTTCCCATTTTTGAAAAGTAATATGTTGCTGCTAGAATGAACCGGTGACCTTTAGAAGAGGGAGGATCAATAGGGCCAAAGATGTCTGTCCCCCAACTTTCAAAAGGCCATGAAGCAATTGTTGGATGTAGGACATTAGGAGGTTGGTGTAGGACTACACCATGTACTTGGCATTGGTGACAACGACGTGCAATAAACATACAATCATTAATCATTGAGGGCCAGTAATATCCTAATCTTTTAATTTTCATCTTCATTTTAGGACCAGATTGGTGAGAACCACACAATCCGGCATGTACCTCGGTCACGATCTTT
>NW_021441793.1:0-303 GCF_001605985.2 Dendrobium catenatum
TGAAGTGTTTTTTAATTTGTCCACCTCGACAAACTGTTGCGGAGGGTGGATGGATTTTGTTTTAAGTGCGTTGATGGATTTATTTCAATTTTAAATATTTTTGAGAATTTTGGATTTTTTTTATTTTTATGGGTATTTTTGGTGAAGCTATGGAATATTTGAAATGGACTTTGGATATTTGGGAGACATTTAAAAAATATTTGGGAACCCCTCCGGTTGAGATCTGCATTCAACACGGCCATCATCGGGATGTTTTGGGGGTCATCTCTTTTTATGGATTGAACCTTGTCAACTCTGTCGGGT
>NW_021441794.1:0-386 GCF_001605985.2 Dendrobium catenatum
TTGGACCTCTTAGTTGGAAGCCTAAGCTCTCAACCAATAAGCCAAGGAGAGTTGTTTTATCTAAACAATCGCTTTCCTCGTCTCCATTTTGTATGCTAGTTTGTTTTATTTTATTTTATCTGTCTGTATATTACCTTGTTTCCATCACCGTCCCCATCACTATAAATTTTTGGTTTCTGCTGCATAAGGACAGATAAATAACTCAGATATAATCCTTCAAATAAAGCAGCTGATAATGACAGATAAATGAAATCCTACACCTCCACCAACTGAACCTCTATCTGTTAGCAACCTGTCCACGTGTCATCCCATGGTTAGGTCTCTAATGTACCGTTAGAGTAGGTCGTATAATTCTTGTATTCATTTGTCTATATATTACCCAATGG
>NW_021441795.1:0-458 GCF_001605985.2 Dendrobium catenatum
AATGTAAAACTTATACATAGTGTGTATAAAACTTTTATGTAGTTTTTATAAATCTTTTACATACTGTGCACAAACTAATACATAATGTGTATAATACTTGTATATAGTGTGTATAAACTTATACATGGTGTATATATTATTTATAGATAGCATGTATAATCTTATACATAGAATGCATAATGCTTATATAACCATATATGTAGTGTGTATAATATTTTTATATAGCGTGTATAATGCTTGTATATAGCATGTACAATGCTTATATATATCTTATATAAACTTGTATATAGTATATATAAACTTATTTAGATTATATAATACTTATAAATTGTGTGTATAATGCTTGTACATAGCATGTATAAATATGTACATAGTGTGTATAATACTTGTATATAACATTGAACGTAGTGTAGAATGTTTATATAAACTTAAATAAAATGTGTATAATTCATGTACAC
>NW_021441796.1:0-235 GCF_001605985.2 Dendrobium catenatum
TTCCAACAAAAAGAGAAGCTAGATGCTTTAGACCTATTTAAGATAAAAAGAAACTCAAATGAAAGGCTTTTTGTAGTGCACAAATAATTCAAATGCATGATGCACCACCTGCCTAGGGCACTTTCAGCATTTTTATTTATAATTATCCTTCAAATGTTCACTAGAACTTCAAGCGGACAACCTGGTTGTACTGTCTTCTTGCTGCTAATTTTTCAGAGAAACGTAAGGGTCTCTC
>NW_021441797.1:0-319 GCF_001605985.2 Dendrobium catenatum
TTACCCTCACATATAGGAAAGAGTTAAACAAGCTAAGTGTGATGCCCCAAGATCTAACTTGGAAAGAATTTCAATCAATTCATCAAAATCATTTACCAGAGCTATCTATAACATCAATCAGACAATCTAATAAAAATCTATAACATTTAAAACATCAATGTACAAGTTGATTCATATCTCAAAAGATCATATACAATACTCATGAACTACACTATGAACTGAAATCTATCCTGTCCTGAGTACAAAAGAATCACTATAATAAAAAAGAACAAAAAACCTGGAAATTCCTGATCAACCTCAATCTCCTGCTCCCTTGCCC
>NW_021441798.1:0-207 GCF_001605985.2 Dendrobium catenatum
GAAAGAGGGAGAGAGTGAGAGAGAGAAAGAGAGAGAGAGAGAGAGCAAGAAAGAGCATGGGAGTGCAAGAGAGAGGGAGGGAGAGAGAGCGAGAGAGAGAGAGTAAGTGAGAGCAAGCTAGAGAAAGAACAAGAAAGAGAGAGAGGGAGAGAGAGAGGGGGTGATAGAGAGGGAGAGAGAGGGTGAGAGAGAGAATGCAAGAAAGCA
>NW_021441799.1:0-372 GCF_001605985.2 Dendrobium catenatum
CCTGAAGTAACTAAGGTTTTTGAATAGATCGTCCTGGAGGATCCTGCGATCGTCCAAGATGATATGATGGTATCAATCATCCTTAATTACTCCCTTGATTTCCTGATCAATTAAGGCATAATTTGTGAATATCGTCCAGGCCGATCAAGTATCATCCTAGCTTATAATTTAAAAATACAGTATATCTTAATTGTCTATGGCGGCAACTTCTTTCTGTTTTGAGCTTATTGTCCTGGCTGATACACGTATCATCCAGGCTGATATGTTAATAATTACTGCCTTAATTAAGAATCCATATTTAGACTTTCTGTTTTAAGCCTGATCTTCCAAGACGATATAAATATCGTCCTGGCCGATATGAGTTAAAACAGA
>NW_021441800.1:0-269 GCF_001605985.2 Dendrobium catenatum
AGCCCCTCTCTCTCTCTCTCTCCCCCCATGAGGGGTGACACTATTTTAAATATTTTTAATTTATTTTTCACTTTATTTCTCTCTAATTGTGAAGTTCACTATTAATTTTTTTAATAACTTATATTAAACTATCTTAAAATTATTTTTACTAAGTTACTTTTCTCTCTCCATTTTCAAATCACTAGTATTTTTTTAAAAATTAAATATTCCATAAAATTGTTTTATTACTTAAAAAACTCCAAATTCAAGTTTATAGGAAATTTATGTAA
>NW_021441801.1:0-293 GCF_001605985.2 Dendrobium catenatum
ATTCAAAAAGCTCCGCGACAAACTCACCGTCATTACATACCCGTTCGTTTGAGGGGGGATATTAGATTAGCTTAATTAATGTATTTAATCAATTTACTTAGCTCTCCTCAAATCACCATCTGACACGTGTAATCTCTGTCCCGCCTATCTATTTATAGGCTACTGTACATTTGTTTAAGCATGAATGAAATACTGTTGATCATCTTCTTCCTTACCGATCTCTTTCTTTCCTCTTCTAAGTTTCTTCAGGTAAATGTTGTCGGTAAGAACTTAACGTCGGGTAAACCGACGAA
>NW_021441802.1:0-226 GCF_001605985.2 Dendrobium catenatum
AATTGGGCTGCAAGCTAACCAAGCATTTGACGAGCTACTCGTTGCTCAGTTCGACTAAAGCTCATTTGTTATCGTTTAATTAACTAAATAAAGAAACTTGAACAATATTTTAAAAACTCGATCCTTAAATAAACAAGTTTGAACACTAATGTGTTCAGCTCATTTATGTTCACGAACAACATCATTTGAAGCTCGTGAATAAGCTTGACATTAAGCTTCATAAGAA
>NW_021441803.1:0-454 GCF_001605985.2 Dendrobium catenatum
CCTGGATGAAACTCTCTGTATAAAATCGTCCCAGGACAAAACCTGTTAGTCCCAGGACAAAACCTGTTCGTCCCAGGACCAACTGAACTGACTTACCTCAGTTGGTTACGTCCTGTAAAATTTTGAGAACCGACCTATATAATAACCGTTTCGTACCGGACGAACCTAGTTCATACAGGATGATGAGCGCGAACGAACATAGTTCGTACCAATATACATTAGGATAGTTTCCGACACTTTAAGTAAAATTGTCCAGGACGATCCAGGATTGTACGAGACAATCCACTACGTACAGAATTGAAAACTTGTAATTTTTGGAAAGTTTTTCTTGTCTTTTGTATATATAGTCCAAATTAGTATGCCGCCCAATGTTTTTGCTCATTGATCTACGTTCCTATTGGAAGAAGAGTAAAGGAAAGAGAGATAGAGAGCATTCAAAGAAGGATTTCTACCA
>NW_021441804.1:0-290 GCF_001605985.2 Dendrobium catenatum
GAAAGGAGAAGCTTCCAATGAAGAAGATCCTCAGATAAGGGGGCTCTGGAGGAGGTCTTAGATGGAAGAGGGGGAAAGGCGGAGGAGGACATCCTACAGATGGAGTCCTCCTCAGGCGGCGGCGAGGCGGGAAAGAAAAACCGAGGGAAAGAGCAAACCCTAACAGAGTTTCTCACACTAAACTCTCTCTACGCAAGCTACTGCAACAACTCGTTTTACCAACTGTTTAACTGGTCGAATCTTTTTGATTTGTTCTCTATTTTCCACTCTTTTTTTGCCCTCAAAGCTAA
>NW_021441805.1:0-954 GCF_001605985.2 Dendrobium catenatum
CTTCAGCAGTGGAAAGTGCAACAGAGTTTTTCTTCCTACTAGACCAAGAGACCAAAGACTTTCCAATGAATTGACAAGTTCCTGAAGTGCTTTTTCTATCCACCTTGCATCTTGCAAAATCAGAGTAAAAAAATCCAATAATCTCAAAAGAAGTGCTTTGTCTAGGGTACCAAATCCCTAAGCCTTGTATCCCCAAAAGGTATCTAAAAATTCTCTTAATAGCAATCATGTGGGACTCCTTAGGGTCAGCTTGAAATCTAGCACAAAGGAAAACACTAAACATAATATCAAGTTCCAATCACGCCTATATACTTCTTCTGATCAACAGATTTACTACTTGGGTCCTTATCCAATGGAGCACTAGAAGTCATGGGAGTGTTAATTGGCTTAGCTTTGTCCATCTCATATTTCTTCAAAATGTTCTTTATGTATTTTGTTTGATTTAAAAGGTTTCATCCTCCAATTGGTTTATGCTAAACCCCAAAATATAGGACAACTCTCCCATCAAACTCATCTCAAACTCTCTACTCATTATTTTAGAAAAATCATCACACAATTTCTTAATAGAAGATCTAAAGAGAATATCATCCACATAAATCTGAACAATGAGTAAATCATCTCCAACTCTCCTAAGAAAAAGGGTGGTGTCTATGCTCCCCTTGACAAACTCCCTCTCTAGTAAGAATGTGCTAAGCCTCTCATACCAAGCTTTTGGTGCCTGTTTTAAACCATACAAAGCCTTTTTTAATTTAAAAACATGATTTGGAAATTGGGAACTCTCAAAACCTGGGGGTTGTTCTACAAACACATCTTCTTTTATTTCGCCATTTAAAAAGGCACTCTTGACATCCATTTGAAAAAGCTTAAATCCTTTATAACATGCAAATGCTAATAGAACTCTAATGGCTTCCAATCTTGCTACAGGGGCAAAAGTCTCCTCAAAGTCTATCCCTT
>NW_021441806.1:0-254 GCF_001605985.2 Dendrobium catenatum
TTGGGAAAACTGTTGGATACACAATTAAGAAGAAAGTTGCCAGATTTTTGGGTTACAAAAGTGTGAAGGAGATGAGCTACCTTGGGATCAAATTATCCTTAAGTAGATTGAAGATGGCAGATTTTCAAGACATGATTGGCAATATTATGGATAGATTAAATGCTTGGAGCAAGAAGAATTTATCTTTGGGGTGTAAAATCACTCTTATCTCTAGTTATCTTTTAACTATGCCAAACTTTCTAGCTACCCACTCT
>NW_021441807.1:0-264 GCF_001605985.2 Dendrobium catenatum
AAAATATCAAATTTTTATGTTAAAATGTTAACCTTAGGAGTAAAAATGATAAGCTATAATAAATTGAAAGAAATTATGCATAATATCAAAGAAAGATAGAAAGTAGCATTTTTGTGCTTCCAATTAAACAAGCATGCGTCTATGAGAAGGGGTGAAAGAATTTGTTATTTGAGACAGCTTTTTTATTGAATTTGAAAATAGTTTTCTAATATAAAAAATTATATTTCAAAAAATTTTGTACTAAAAAAATATTTTAAAAGCAAT
>NW_021441808.1:0-284 GCF_001605985.2 Dendrobium catenatum
CGATGAAAAACTAAACTGATCGTCCAAGACAATTTCACGATCAGCCCGTACGATTAGTTCAAAACATCAAATATCGTCAAGAACATTGCCCTGATTGTATGTCTGGACGATGGAAAAATAATTGATCGTCCAGACGATTTGGTATCGTCCTGGACGATTAGCGCAAAATAATACACATCGTCCAGAACATCGTTCTGGTTGTCCAGGAAGGATCTAAGGTTTGTTTAACTGATCGTCCCGGACGATCCTGCGATTGTCTAGGATGATATGATCAAGCAATCAAA
>NW_021441809.1:0-241 GCF_001605985.2 Dendrobium catenatum
TGTGAGATTCAAAATTTTATTGGAAGAGTCCTCCATTTGTTTGACTTTCTCATCAGAAAAAACAATTTGTTATATGGGCTGTCACTACTATGCTTGGTCTTTCTCCCATTGTCCATTGTGAGCGCTATGTTGTCGTGCAATGATAGATTCCTTGCCGGCTTCTGGCTTTAGCAATGAAACACATCCCATTAGTCAAATTTTGAATATTTACTCAGTCGTTGTTAGGAATGTAAATTAATCA
>NW_021441810.1:0-1306 GCF_001605985.2 Dendrobium catenatum
AAATTACCAAGAAAACTTTGTGGGTAATGAGGCCGGCAGGTGGGGAGTTGGGAGGGAATTCAATGCAAGGAAAATAAAAAGAAAAGAAAGATAAGAGAACCGCGAACCTTAGAATCCACCAAGATTGACGGGTATTGCAAATCACCCTACTCGGGCTCCTCTCATGAAGTCACTAAGAGATCAACATGAACTCACTAAGAGATCACAAGAACATAAAATTTCATTATCAGTAATTTATCATCCCCTCTCCAAGAGGAGGGAGAAGGCTTAAATAACCAAATACATGAAGAAAAATAAAAAGACACAATTGCCCTTCCGGCAAACACATGACGAGGCCCTTAAGCAAGGGCATAAATGGAAAGAAATACAAAAGACTCATAAAACATAAAATAAAATATATCAAATACAATAATAATCAAAAGTAGATCGTGGTCATAGATCATGGATCTTCTGATGTCCTCATCAATTATCAACGTGGATCTTGTAATAAACCATTACATGGGTGATTGGCTTTGGATCTCCAATGAGATCTCGTTGGATGTTAACAATGGTAACATCTGAATGACCAATGTTCTTTTGCGCCCCTGCCTAGATCAAGCCAAACTTTGAGATATCTACGGGCTTCGTGCAGAAAATTGATAACATGTTGGCGACCAAAAGCTTTGTACTCAACCCCATCGATTCTCTCATTCCTGTATATGGAGGTATTTAGCAGTTGGGTTTTGCTGGATCTCATCAAAGGACGGGATCTTTGGATACTTCTCAGATTTCCCAGACAAAACAATGTTAGGTTTGTAGAACTTCTGAGTTTCTTTATGGCCTTTTCGCTCCAAGATCCGATGATGATGTAGTCGGCAAGGTCATTAGGCTTGCCGAGGTTAAGGGGAACGACAACGAACTGGGTGGAGGCACCACCCTGGAGGAAGATGATAGCGAAGTCATCAGAGATAAAAAGGAGGCGGCGGGGATCGAATTTGGCTTTCTTGATGATGACGTCGGGTTGGTGCCTAGTGAGTCTAGTCGGGTTGACCAGAACCCGAAGCGGGTTGGGTTCGAGTCTATGAAGTGACTTGCTTTAAAAAATGAGTATGGTCCGGGTCAGGTCAACTAGTGTAGGGACAGGTCTGGGTTAGACCCGAACCCAACTCGTGATTTGATTTTGACAGCCCTAATTTTGTTTACCATGCGCTGACTTTCGTCTACTTGTTTGCAGTTGTTCGTAGCTTGCAGCTATAGGAGCTGGAGCTTGCAGCTGCAAAGTTTATCAGGAGCTAGAGCTTGGCAAGAGTTGGAGCTTGCTAGGAGT
>NW_021441811.1:0-726 GCF_001605985.2 Dendrobium catenatum
TTCTATGTTCTTAATTTAGGTCCATTTGGATGCTAGACTTTTCAACAATATTTAGTTTTAGATTAAGTTGTTCTCAGCATTGCTAGATTTATCTAATATGGATGCTAATTTATAATATAAGTTTTTAAAAATAAAGTTAAATTGTCCAAAAATTTATGGTTTAAATTACTCCATGGTTTGAGATTTATAAATTTTCTTGTAACATATTAAATTGTAATATTGGGATTCAGGCTAAAGTAAATAATTTTTCTTGTAACATATTAGTTGCCCTCTTATTTTTAGGTATCAAAATATGTGAACATGAAAAAAATTAAGGTCTTCATACATTTAACACATAAAGCATATAAATTCTTAAATAATTTAAGGCAAGGTCTATACATCAGTATGAATTGTGGGAATATAAACTAAGATAATTATACTTGTTCATAATCTTTACTTATATTGTTGACCTTTTCTTTAGCACATTTGGGCAAGAATGACCCAATAGGTCGAATTCAATTCTAAATAGTCTAAGTGGTGAGTTTAAAGGTCCAAATTGGTTTGAGCTAGACTTATTTCATTAGTTTTGTGATGCCCAAAGATCTAATTGGGAGGAATCAACTATTTTAAATCTTCTAATAATCTATCATAGCCATAAAGATAAATATATGAATAACTGTTGACCTCATTTTTGTATGAGGTCACTAAATCCCTTCCAAACTCCAGATTAATTTTAGATCCTAGGAT
>NW_021441812.1:0-248 GCF_001605985.2 Dendrobium catenatum
CAATTGGCTAGATCTCAGAGGGTGCTTTAGGATTGTAAAGGAAGTCCTTGGGAGCTGAAATGAAATCAAAACAAGCTCTGGGAGGCTATGGGTTAGTAAGAAAATGCTAAGAGCTTGAATGAGTCATTTTGCACTCATATCTCAATTCAAACCCTTGGAGCGAAATAGAGGGTAGAGATCTATTTGGAAGCATTCTAAGAAGTGAGAAACGTATCCCCATGTGATTAAGAGGTAGGTAAAAGGATAGA
>NW_021441813.1:0-1433 GCF_001605985.2 Dendrobium catenatum
AATATATTTTACATTCATAAGCACCCAAATTAGCTCTTAATATTTTCGAAATATTATATAACGGAATATAAGAACTACTATTTCAAAAGGATTACTAAGACAAAATAATAAAAAAGGAATTAAAAAATGCAATAGTTTTCTATCGTTGCAATTCTGAAAATCGTTGCTTCTTCCAAAGGAAACTCCGAAAACTTCGGACGTGGGCAAATCACTCTACACGATAAATACAAGTATAAAACAGGATAAGGAATATAAGCAATGAGTTTGCATTTTTAATTAATAAATTAAATATAAATATCAGACGAGGATTAGTGATATAAAGTAAGAAAATTTAGTAATTTTTATTTTTGAACTTTTTGACTTGATACAAATTAAATATATAATATTTATATAGGAGATTTGGAAATATTTCATAATATCTATTTTTCATTTACATCTATTGAATTTCAAATGCACGCGGAAACTCTTGTGATGCTACGTCACTCAAATGTGATTGCTGCATCAACTTGTTTTTTATACCCATACGCTATCGCTTGCTATCATCGCTCGCTATTTTCTGTCATATTTAAATGCATTTGAAATATTAGGAGCAAAGCTCAATTTCATTCACTATAATGCTTAATTTCTTAGTTTTGTGTGAAATTTGATTGTGCTAGTTAATTGGGTTATTATATTCCTCCGACCCCAGTTTAAATTATCGTGCTCGCTGGGGTGTGCAGGGGGTTTACCCTCTGCTTGGGTTTGGGTGCTCTGCACAATATTTTTTTTTTTGTACAACGCCTCGGCGCTATATACCCGAACGCCCCGGAGCTAATTGACATAGAACAGGGCGCCTTAGTGCTTTAGATTTGGCGTCGCAGTGCTACAAGTTTGAGCAGCGCAGTATCACGATGACAGAGGCTTGAGCGCCGCAGCACAGCGGGACGAACTAAACGACTTTTTTGCTCATTTTTATGAAGGGTTGCATCCTTTGATGTTATTAACTTGACATTCTCTTATGTTTTGAGTATGAGAACGGTGTAAGAGAGAAGATAAGCAATGAGAGAGTGAGAGAGAAGAGTGATATATATATATTTCTCCTTATTTTCATAATGTATTCGTTGGTGTGGTATGGCTCCATGATTTCTTCCTAATTTTCGATTTTTTCACGTTAAATTCTTGTATCATTTTACTTTCCACGATTTTTTAATTAATTTTCTTGTTTATTTTGATACGTTGGTTCACTCTTCATCCCAACATAATGAATTATAAGTAACCGGAGACTAAAGCAACTCAAAAGATATGCCAATAGTGAGCTGCAACAAAAAATTGCAGAAGAATGTTTTCCTTATGTTATTATATATATGAGCAACATTTTATGCTATTTCTATGAAATCAAGAGTTATATTTTACATTTTATGTATGTTATTATATACTATTGAAATAAATTTAAT
>NW_021441814.1:0-237 GCF_001605985.2 Dendrobium catenatum
TCTGATACCAAATTGATGCAATCAAAAATTTGGGAAATGACCCAAATTTTTGATCACAAAAGAAGAAGACTTCCTATATAAAAGAAATACTAAAAATGCTAAAGAAATTCACCAAAATCTAAAAAGACACAAAATAAGAAACAAAGACACTTTTATAATATTAGAGAAAACTCTTACATTTCATGACACTTACAAACAATACTTACAAACTTGGACACACACCTAAACTTGCTTTTC
>NW_021441815.1:0-1422 GCF_001605985.2 Dendrobium catenatum
ATTGAAGAACTAATAAATTAATATAATTTTTTATAAAAACTGATTAAAATAAAATGATACTTTTAAAGGGAATTTAAATATTAAAATAATATTTTTCAACGAAGAAGCCATAAAAAAATATCTATGGCATTCCCATTATTAAAAGAAAAAAAAATCCAATCAAAACTTATTACAAAATTCTCATTGTAAGGAATTCTATTATTCATATGTTGTAGATTTAATTAATTTTCTTACGTTGGATGACATATTTTTTTGCAATAAATATTAGGTTGTAATTTTATAATTAGTTTTTTCCGAATTATTCATTAAATTGATTCTTTGATTTTTAATTCAAATTTTGCGTATATAATTATTTGTTTTATATTCATAATTGCATGCAATTCTACTAATCTATGATCTTAATTTTTAGATTTAAAAGTAATCATAATTGATCATATATAAGCACAAAGGTATAATATTATTTAAAAAATCAGCTGTGATTCTTAAAATTAGTAATCATAACCTTTTAATTTTAAAGTAAAATTCCAATTATTCATAAGTTTAATCACAACTACAGGAAAATTAGGTTTTTACGGAAAAAAATTAGTCGCAAAACAAGACAAATCCGCACAAATTTTGGGTTGCGGTGGATTCAATTCCGATGATATAAGTGACGGTGCAAAAGAATTTGTGGTAGAATAAAAATCTATCGAAAATATTTTGCGGCAGAATTATGGCGGATTTATGATAAAATTATATTGAAGAAAACAATGGCTTTGTTTTTGCAAAACGTCTCAAATGCCGTCGCAAACTACGACATATTTGTTGTGGATAACCCTCCAAAATTTGCGGCAGAGTTACAATTGTAATTTGTGGTGGATATTTCGGCGCAAATCCGCTTGCGACGGATTGTTCTCTTACAAAATATGATACTCATTCGTCATTTTGAAATTTGAGGCAGAAATTCAAGGTTTGGACAAAGATGCGCACAAAGGAAGAAAAATGGATACCTTAACAACAACCAAGCTCCCATTTTGCTCAAATTCAACTGCTATAGAAAAAAAAGTGAGGAGTTGTGAGTTTGGATACAACATTTTGGATGAAGAAGCGCACAAAAGGAAGAAAGATGGATACCTTCTGAATGTGCAAGCTCTGTCTCAATCCGACTTTAGTTGAGGACATGGTCGTGAAGGAGTTGCAACGATTGCCGAAAAGAACGGCCGGAAGGAGGTGAGACGAAAGCTGGGAAGAAGAATGACGAGGAAGTATGACTTCGACGAATCTGACAAGAAGGAATGTCATTGAAGGAGGCGACGCCACAGGGAACATCGTCGAAAGAGCCGAGCAATGCCACAGAAGAGAACAAAACGAACGAATGCAACAAACACCCAGTTAGTTAGTTTAGATAGGGTTATTTGCGTCGAATTTATGACAGGTTTGTGG
>NW_021441816.1:0-207 GCF_001605985.2 Dendrobium catenatum
CCTACAAGATCTTTATCACACTTCTCTATGGCCATCATGATACTATGAAGAAGAATTGAAAGCTTAAAAGAGAGAGAATTTGGAAGATTATGTGCTCAAAATTTTAGGATAAACCTTTCTTATATAGGCATCAGTGGATTGTACATTATGATGTTGATTGTATAGTATGCTTAAAAAAATTCAATTCATCCAAGTCAAATTGTTCAA
>NW_021441817.1:0-465 GCF_001605985.2 Dendrobium catenatum
CAAGCAAGGTATGATGGCTGTTAAACTAGATATGGAATAGGCTTATGATAGTATGGGGTGGCCAACGTTGAATCAGATTCTTCATTGTTATGGCTTTCTAGTTTTCATCATTAGATTTATTATGGAATGTGTGATGAATGCAAGATTTTCTATTAGTATGAATGGGAGGTATTCCAAATGGATTGATGCATATTGTGGTTTTAGGCAGGGTTGTCCATTATCGATCACCCTACCTGTTTATTTTGTGCTCTCAGCTATTGACAAGTATTATTGAGCAAAGGGGACATTCTTTGGGTATCCAGGTATCTTCTAGAGGTCCACGAATTTCTCATCTACCGTACGCAGACGATGTTCTGCTGTTTTCCAGGGTCTGTACTTCATTGGCTCGGTTAATGAAACATATTGTGAAGGCTTTTTGAAATTGGACAGGACAAAGGGTGAATGTGGATAAATCTCAAATAATTT
>NW_021441818.1:0-274 GCF_001605985.2 Dendrobium catenatum
CCCCCAGCACTCATAGGATCACTTCTCCTATGAGCCCATACATAGAGGCGATGCGTCGAGCCTTTCTAGATGATGATGATACATTAGTAGATTCCGATGAGGAGGTGCCAGTACACCGGGTTTGTGAGGTTACCCGCAGAGGTCACTCGAATGAGAGAGAGCCCGAGGACCAGGATGAGCAGGGAGATCCCGAGGTGGGTGGATCTCCCAGATTAGTTGACACGGATGCTACGATCTTGAACCTCCAGGCACAGATGGCAGAGATGACCAGAGC
>NW_021441819.1:0-392 GCF_001605985.2 Dendrobium catenatum
CCGACGTCGAGTAGAAGTCCGCTAACGAGCAGAAGTTCGATGTCGAGTAGAAGTCCGCTGACGAGCAGAAGTCCGACGTTGAGTAGAAGTCCGCTATCAAGCAGAAAGTTCGACGTTGAGTAGAAGTCCGCTGACGAGCAGAAGTCCGACGTCGGATAGAAGTATTGTCGGGTAGAAGACCGACGAAAGTTCGTCGACGAGTAGAAGTCCGACGACGGGTAGTAGTCCGACGACAGGCAGAAGTCCGCAGTCGGGTGGAGGACATGACGAAAGTTCGTCGACGAGCAGAAGTCTGACGACGAGTAGAAGTCCGCTAACGAGTAGAAGTCCGATGTCAAGTAGAAGTCTGCTGACAAGCAGAAGTCCGACGTCGAGTAGAAGTCCGCTGACGA
>NW_021441820.1:0-258 GCF_001605985.2 Dendrobium catenatum
TTCTCCGCCTAGCTGTGGGGGCTAAAGGAGAGACACTTATTTTAGTGAAATACTTGGAGGATGCCTCCAAGGAGAGGACATAGGTCAAGGTTTGACCGAAATACTATAAATCCGGTGTGTTCTTTTCTTATTATTTGCTTCCGCATTTATTTTTTCTTCCGCACTATTTTGTGGTGATTTTGGTTTAGGTTTTTGTCATTGTTTAAAAGATTCTTCTTTTACAAATCACCTCTCTCTTTATTAGCCTTGGGCCAGTTC
>NW_021441821.1:0-224 GCF_001605985.2 Dendrobium catenatum
GTGAACGATGAACCAAATACAAAAAAAAAATAGTAAATAGAATTCAGCATTTTATTTATTAATTTGAATTCCAAAAATATCCTTACAACCAATACAGATCGAATCCCACTAGGGGGGCTGCATCCTTGGACCCTCGAAATATCTGCAAAGCGTATGACAATCATGGATATGAACAAGCAGGGGTCATGCCAAATTCAAGGCAACTCCAACATACATTTTGTAGA
>NW_021441822.1:0-234 GCF_001605985.2 Dendrobium catenatum
ATACTATATGATGGACATAAGGCTGTAAATAGAGGGATATTTCCACTAACAACATCTTACACCTTCAAATTTGTGAACTCATTACTCGCTAGTGTGCACTATTCCTTTTCCCTCTATGGTCAGCAAGCGAGGTTAAATAAGCTTCTAAAGGCCTAAGTTGGTGATGCGGGTTGTGGAGTGAGCTTTTAAATTATATAAAAGTCTAGAGATCTATCACCACTAAATAATTTTTTC
>NW_021441823.1:0-247 GCF_001605985.2 Dendrobium catenatum
AAGCGATTTTGGTAAAGAAGAATGACTAATCATACTTCTAACCATATCCTTTAAGGTTCTGTTTCGTCTCTCAGCTACACCATTTTGACTTGGAGTCCCCGGCATAGTGTATTGAGGAACGATGCCACATTCTGCTAAATATCTCGCAAAAGGGCCTGGACGTTGTTCACCTGATCCATCATATCTACCATAGTATTCACCACCACGGTTAGATTTGACAGCTTTAATCTTCTTACCAAGTTGATTT
>NW_021441824.1:0-201 GCF_001605985.2 Dendrobium catenatum
TCAAAATGAGTTTAAAATTTTTGGAATTAATACATACCGATATTTTTGGCTTATTCCCTACAACTTGTTGGAATGGTTAACAATATTTTATTGCTTTCATAGATAATTATTCTCGTTATGGAAACTTATATTTATTGCATGAAAATTTAGATTCCTTGGAATTGTTCATAAGGAGCCCATTTGTAAAACAATTCATACCAA
>NW_021441825.1:0-254 GCF_001605985.2 Dendrobium catenatum
ATAGCTCAAAAAAGGAATGATCTAAATAAGTAGCAAAAGATTCAAAATGTTAATCTTCGTTCCTTATTTATGTTGTAAAGTAATACCATAAATAACTCCTTGTAATGTATGGTATAACAACAATAATAATAAGTCTTTTGTCTTACTATATGAGTCTTTTTCTTCATTGCATCCTATTAAGAGTCAAATTCTGACTTGCCCTCAATTAAAAAAAGTCAATTTATAATACTTTCTAATTAAGTCTTTAGAGGTCT
>NW_021441826.1:0-236 GCF_001605985.2 Dendrobium catenatum
AACTGCTGACATGCATATTACTTCTTTGTTATGCTTTGAGTTCAGTTATAAGATTTGGTTACTTGCTGGGCTGTTGAGCTCATTATATATGGCTAAATAATTTTAGGTAGGGCAAGGGAGCAGGGGTGTAAGAATGACCAGGATCCTTCAAATTTAGGTTATTGTTATTTTATCTATTCTTTTTAACTCATGATATAAGTTTTGTGGTATAATTTAGATCCTGAGTTGTGTATATA
>NW_021441827.1:0-230 GCF_001605985.2 Dendrobium catenatum
TTTGTTTAGTTTTATATGTACCACATATTTTGAGCCTGTTATTATTTATATGAAAGCATATATTATTAAATAAATTTCAATTATGTTTATATTTACATTTGATGTAATTCTCCTTAAGCTTATATTGTTACATTGCCTTCCATTAATATCACTACATTTTGATTATTTATTTAATCAAAATAAAATGATAATAAAAAATTATGTAACATTAGGATAATAATAAAACCCTA
>NW_021441828.1:0-257 GCF_001605985.2 Dendrobium catenatum
CTGTGCAAGCATTTACAACAATTAATATTTTTTTATAGATTTAGCCCCCTTTTTACTGCCCTGCATGAGCGTGGTCACCTGCAGAAAACTATGTGAACATCTAGATCGTACCTAACCTATGGGTAATCTAATCGCCAAACACATCAATCCATCCACATAGTGCAGAAAAAGTAAGCAGGCACAGCAAAGCAATCTTATCCACAACATGCAGTGAAATCTACGAAAAACCCGGTACACAGCAGTAAAGTAAACGCCGG
>NW_021441829.1:0-241 GCF_001605985.2 Dendrobium catenatum
AATCGGCTAGAAGTCGCCCAAAAACTGGATTTCCACCTTCTCTCTCCTCTTTTTCTCTTATATTTGTTTTTGTTTTCTTAGTTAACCGTGAGACAATTAGAGAAAGGATAAAACTTATAATACTTTTATTGCTTTTAGATATTTTTTTATTTTTTATTATTAAATAATATTCTTATAATTAATTATTAATATAAATTTTTTAAAAATTCTTTTATGGATTTTAAAAATTACAAAAAAATAT
>NW_021441830.1:0-202 GCF_001605985.2 Dendrobium catenatum
CTCCAAGTCATTCCCAGAAACAACTCCAGTAACATCAAATCCAGAAAATACCAACAGATTCCACATAAACAGCTCCCAGAAAAACATCTGAATTAACCCAGCAGAAAACAGAATCCACAAGGTAGAGACAACTACAAATTCTCCAATAATTGCCATGAATTTTTTCAGGAAAGCATTTTATCAAAGATGTTCCGCTTAATAT
>NW_021441831.1:0-654 GCF_001605985.2 Dendrobium catenatum
ATGATCTCACCCCTTTAAGGTCCAATAGTTTGAACACCACTTCCAGCTCCTCAGTTAGTGTCGACAATAATTCTACACTTATTGTATGCTCCCCTAGAGCTCTCCTCAATTGTGATACATGGAAGACTGGGTGTATGGTGGCGGTTGGGGGTAACTTCAAGCGGTACGCCACGACTCAAATCTTTTCCACTATCTCGTAGAAGCCGAAGTATCATGGGGCTAATTTCTCATTCCTTCTATTGGCCATAGTCCTCCATCTGTAGGTTCACAGCTTTAAGAACACCATCTCCCCAAATTCAAACTGGATGTCTCTCCTATATGCATCTGCCTGCTTTTTCATGATTTATTTTGCCCTCAACAATTGTTTCTTCAAGTCCTCCAACACCTTATCCCTTTCTTCCAAATATTATTCTATTGAAGAGACTGGTGTGCTCCCTTACCCAAAGTGCACCAAGTGTGGTGGGTCTCTTCTATTCAGTACTTTGAAAGGGGTCATCTGAGAAACTTAGTGGTACGAGGTATCGTACCAATATTCAGCCCATGCTAACAACTTGGCCCACTTCTGTGGTGTTTCAGAAGCAAAACACCTCAAATAAGTCTTCAAGCTTCTATTGACAACCTCTATTTGCCCGTCCGTCTAAGAGTGGTAGGTTG
>NW_021441832.1:0-677 GCF_001605985.2 Dendrobium catenatum
ATATTAAAGAATAAATAATTAATGTAAATTCTTATAATATACCTATTGCGTGCTAGAAAATACGCGGCGGTAGAGTTTGTAAATTCACGTCCGAGCATTACATGTATATTTAACACACAAACAGAAAAATGAAAGAACACCGAGATTTATACGTGGAAAACCCAAAAAGGGAAAAAACCACGGGGCCTCGCCTAGTTGTAAAATTTTACTAGCGTTTTTGTAAATTACAAGAAACTGATTCGTCCCACGAATCGGGACGATCAGATTACAACTTGAAGCAAATTTACAAAGTTTTGCAGAATCCCGTCGTTTCCCGAAAATCCGACAGAGTTCTGGCGTATTCAGGCGGCGGGAAGAGCTCCGGCGGTGGTCGAGGAGGAGGGGATTCGTCTTTTCACCTTTTCCTTCTTCTTATCTTATTCTTCTCTCTCTTCACTTGAGTCTCCCTTTGTGAAGAACGAGGGCTCTATTTATAGTTTTTCTGAAGTGGCGTGGCTCATAAATAGGTGTGAGATCATGGGCGAATAGGGAGTGGTTTCAATGGACGGCCGATATTGAACCCTTCGATCTTGCACCGTTTGTTGGATATTTGGAGGCTTTAATGATGTCGGAATTAGGCGATCTTGGGCTCGTTGGATTCCTCTCGTCGAGCCGCTCGATTCGAGTATAAGCTCGTT
>NW_021441833.1:0-202 GCF_001605985.2 Dendrobium catenatum
CTAGTTGATGGATACCACTGGGCGCCACGCCCTCCTTTTTCCAAGACGGAGGGCATTGTGTTGACTGGGTCCGAGAGAGGCCACCATTCTGTTGGTAGACCCCCGGTACCCCCTTCCAGAGCTGTAAGGTTGGCCTCAGTAGTTGTCAAACCAAAGGGGAATAAAACTTTAAAACATCCGGACATCAAGGGAAAGAGGCCCA
>NW_021441834.1:0-293 GCF_001605985.2 Dendrobium catenatum
TTTTGGACATGAATCTCTTCACTGATAAGAAGTGAGTAAAGATTGTCGAGGCTTAGCGAGGTCTGCATAGTACGAATCGTGGTCTTGAATGCTTGATAGGGAGGAGGCAAGCCATTCAAGATGTGCATTATGATGTCTTCAGGATCGATTGTTGAACCAGCTGCCGCGATTTGGTCTACTAGAGTCTTGATTGTCATCAGATATTGAATCATTGTTTGATCTTTCATCGCGATGTTATTAAGCTCGTTCTTGAGCTGTAACACCTTGGATCTGTTGGACGATTGGAATCTTGT
>NW_021441835.1:0-2748 GCF_001605985.2 Dendrobium catenatum
TGCTAATGATATATCATTCTAATAAAATTTTGAATTCTATAATTCAAATGGATGCCTTCTTGAATGACATAGGATGGATGATAATAAAATGATCACTTTTTCTAAGATCAAATTCACTTGTCCTGCAATGATATGTCTCTCCGATCTCTATTGCCCAACTATTGTCCCTCTGATCTCCGTCATTAGACTATGGTCCCACCAACCTCCTTTGCTCAACTACGGCCTTGTTGACCAAATGAACAAGCCAAAGATCTCTTAAGAATTGCTCCCATTGTCATTGGATTCTCCCAAATACAACCATGTGATGTGCTATATATGATATATATATTTGTTATATTATGCCAATGCAATCCCACAAGGAAGGACATCATTTGTAATCAACAACAAGCACTAGTAGAATCATTTCAAAAAATTTCGACATAAAAATTATGATAATTCATATAAGGACATCACATACATAGGGCTTTGCTATTTACCATTGATTATAAAGCTGCAAATGTTATTTATGCTTAATAAGACTATTGAATATATGATTTGGTATGCTACAATTAAAATCCTCTAGAAAGTTCAATCACATCCTTTCTATGGAGAAGCTTAAAACAAAGAAAAGACTAAATTGATATTTTTTAGATGAATTTAAGCATTTTATGGAGAGATTATTACCCGCGGTCACTGGACCCTCTGGAGGTCAATCAGGGCGTGCCTCTGGACGACGTTAACCGTAAATAATCAGAAATAAAAATACAATGCAAATTGCTTGTGCATTAAAAAAAATGCAACATTAGAGTGCTTAACATTTGGATGCTTTATTTTTGCTAAGAGACCAATTAAAAAAAAAAAAATCTTATTTTTATTAATATAAAAGATATGACTACTGATCATGTATGAATGTAGTATCATGTATAATTTAAAGCTCATTTGTCAAACGATTTCATTTGTGGTTAAAAGAAGCTCATCAAATTTTTATTCTGATAAAGTGAAAATAAACCATTCAATAAAACCAGATTTAGTTGCAAAAACTTGTGACACATTAATTTGCAATCAATTCTGAAGCAAATTTGAAAATTGCAAAATATTATTTGAAGGTTCAAATTATCTGAAATTTTTTGTGAGCTTATAATCTAATTAAGCAGCTCGACAAGATAAATTAAATAAGCTCATGATTTAGGCAAGTCAATTGCGTGCTTATTAAGATCAGATCAGATTGATCGGTTTAACTGATTGAACCTGGAATCGGCCAGCTGACTAGTGATCCATCTAAATCTTGAAACCAAACTAGCATCTGATCGTTTGGTTGGTAGTAATTGTGAGGGAAAACTTTAGTTCTATTGCTTCCTATTGATACGTCAAAAAGCAAGGTTTATTACTGATCTCAACACTCAAAATCCTATTTTTCTATTTTTGCTGAGTGCTTCTGTTGAAAATCTTCGTATGGAATTATATGGACCATGTTTCTATAATATTGTTTCATCTGGTTTGAGGATCTGTTAGGAATTAGGATTATTTTATAATATTTGTTCAATCTTAGAATACCAATATAATATGTGTAACAAGGATCAATTAAATCTCTACAATTGTGTTTGATTAGAAGCAAGTAGAAAAACCTGTTTAGCTTTGTAATGGCATCTTTGGTACCACTAAGAAGCCAAGTATAAAAGCATGTTTATCTTTGTAATAGCTTAGCATGTTTCATGATCATTTATTTTATTTAATTTTTAGTCATATTTTTTATCATCACTTATTTTATATTGAAACTCATTTTAATAAATATCTAAGAAAATAAAAAATAATGTAAAACGAGAGAGTGCGGACACCATGTCTCCAAATGAGAGCAAAATATGCAAAGGCAATCAGAGAGACCACCAACGTGATTCCATACAATTTGAAAAGAGAGCACAAATGTTGTTATACCGTTCATTATTCAAAGTTTAATATTAAGATTGATGATAGCTCATATATTATTTAATTAAAATTTTAGTTTAATATAACTTCAAGTACTTATTTAATAGTAATATATTATAGTTTAAAATCAACTATTGCTTGCTAGAATATTCAAAGTACGAGAGAGATAGAGTTTAACATCTTGATTTTGCACGAAGCTCCAGCATACTCAAATAAATAAAAGTTACAAGTGACGCTTAAATTTTAAATGCAAAACTAGGAAATATAAAAACACAAGGTATTGCTAATTGAAATGGTTCCACTAATACAAGTTTTTTAAAGTTACATATAATGTCATTTACCATGATTGAGGACAATATTGAAAGAATATAGTAGACATAAACTATAGATGATGATTATATGATGCAAATTGGAGGAGCCTTGTGGCATTTGGGTTGTTTTCATGAGAACATTTGTGTTATGTTTAGTCATTGTATTCTAAGGTGAAGTTATCAAAGACCAATGAGTGAAATATAAATTGTCGTACTGAAATCAAAAGTTGTTGTTTGTGTCAATGGAGTATGGCAGCGTTATTGTCAATGATCTTCATCAATGTTGTTGGCGGTGAAGTCGGCGATAGAAGGTAGTCATTTGACAATTATCAAGGAGCAATGGTTATATGACCCTGCTCCGGCAATGTTAATTAAGAGATCATAATCGAATTACATTGGTTAAATGATGGAGGTTGGGCAAAGAAATTTGATTGACGATAGTTGGACAATGAAGGCTATGTTAGGATTTAATGGAGACATAAAAAATCAATTCGATCATCTCCGAACGACATGCCAAATCATCGAGAAGAATTTT
>NW_021441836.1:0-1934 GCF_001605985.2 Dendrobium catenatum
TTTGGTTCTTATTTGCTTCTCTTATTTCTATATTTTTGTCTATGATAACGAATTGCATTAGATATACATAAGTCTTGATATAAGATTACTCCTTGTTATGAAACATAAATCATATGAATGAACCATCAGTTTTAGCATTGAATTTTTTTTTGGGAGCATAAATTAATAATTTTAAAAATATTATTGATACATCATTAAAAAATTGTCTTGATATGGCACAAATTTTGAGGCAAAATCAAGTTGGAAACTTTAATAATTAAATTTAGAACCATATGAACTCCGATTTTAGCAAACTTATAATAAGAAATATGACTCAATGACACTAAATTCGACTCAATCTAACCCAAATGGGTCCAAATCAAAGACCCGAAGCACTTTTGGAAGCTTCAAACTGCAATTTGGATTACCAAACAACTTCTAAACATGACATGCCTATAGTCGAATCGAGCGACTCGACGAGAAAAATCCAATGAGCCCAAGATCTCCAAACTCTGAGGACATTAATATATTCAAATGCCTAATAATCGGTCCATGATCATGGGATTCAACATCGGCCGTCCAGTCAAACCACTCCCAATTTACCCTTGATCTTCTTCCCATTTACGGGTCATGTCACTCTTAGAAATTTATAAATAGACCCCTCACTTCTCATGGATGGGGACCCCAAGCAAGAAAGCAGGAAGAGAGACCGGAGATCGCTTTTACCACTTAGCTCCTCATCGACCATCGCTCGGACTTCCGCCGGACCACCGCTCGACGCCAGACTTCTGCTGGACCACCATCTCACATCGAACTTCCATTGAAGAGTGACATCGTACTTCCGTTGGAACACCAACTATTGTTTGGACTTTCACTGGACCCCCAGCTGTCTCTTGAACTTCCGTCGGACTTCTACCCAATCGTACTTCTATCCCTAGGTGGACTTCTGCCCGATCACCAATTATCTTCAGACTTACACCAAGCCACGTACGATCCTTTCGACCTCTGTTGCCAAATTATGGTCTTTCCGATCTTCTTCACCTGCCTACTACGGTCTTTTCGACCTCTGTCTCCAGACTACAATCCCTCCGACCTCCGTAGCCAGATTATGATCCATTTGACCTCTGTTACATGCCGACTATGATCCTTCTAACCTTCGTCGCCTATTGACTACGGTCATTCCGACCTCCGTCTCCTGTCGACTACAATCTTTTCATCCCCAGTCACCAGATTATGGTCTTTTCGACCTCTGTCGCCCATGGACAATGGTCTTTTCGACCTCTATCTCCAGACAACGGTCCTTTCGATCTCCATCACCAAATTATGGTCCTTCCGACCTCCGTCGCCCGTCGATTACAGTTCTTACGACCTATGTTATAAGATAACGGTCCTTCCGACGTCTATCCCATGCGAACTACAATCCCATGACCATCGTCACCTGACTACAGTCTTTCTGACCTCCATCGTCTGTCGACTATGATCCAAACAAACATGTCGATATTGATTATTGTAATTCCCATCATGTAATGCAGTTTATATGATGTATATTTGTTATATCAAGGCAAGACCTTCTCCCAAAGAAGGGTCTCATTTGTAATCGACTGGAAATATTAGTTGACTCCTACAAACTGGGCTAGGCCCCATAATTTTCCACTGTTCAAGGTTTCCACTAAAATACTTTTGTGCCTCTTATGAATCCAACACCCTCACTTTTATTTAATTGCGTGCTCGATCTTCGTACAAAGTTAAGACATTAAGCTTTATATTTCTCTGCCACTACAAATATCCCATGATGCAACATGTATCAATCTTTTTAATTAGGTCTTGGGATTTATATAGGCGATTAAGAAATATATAATGATGCAAAATGTATACTTGAGGGCATCGCCTTTATACATATCACTTGTATTTTCTAAATTTAAAACATATTATTAAATATATATATTTTTAATGGG
>NW_021441837.1:0-282 GCF_001605985.2 Dendrobium catenatum
TGTTGACCCGTATCTAATACAAAAAAAAAAGAAGAAAAAAAAATATTTCGTACCTGAGAGCCGCAGCACTTCGCACGACTCGCACGTCGTCGCCGCTCTTTGCACGACGAGGCCATGCCTCGCATCATTTCTCCCCACGACTCATTTCGAGTCGTTAAAAGCCCCGAGACAACGAGGCCTTCGGACTCTCTCGCGTCGACTCTTCTCCCGAACTCTCCTCTCCCGATCCCTCTCTTGCTCTTTCTCCTCCCAGCCGGATCGGAAGTTACGACAGTTTGATCG
>NW_021441838.1:0-218 GCF_001605985.2 Dendrobium catenatum
TGGTTTGGCACCTAATGATTTCTAGCTTGGAAGATTTTCTATTGTTCCCTAAATATTTCAATTTTTGGTAACATCGTCGAGGATGATATTTATATTGTCCTAGACGATCTGTCCAAAAATAGAAACCCTAATTAGGGCATCCCCATTAAGGTAGCCGTCATATGTTAATCGGCATAGACGATACTTGTATCAACCAGGACGATAAGCTCAATTCATAA
>NW_021441839.1:0-262 GCF_001605985.2 Dendrobium catenatum
TCAACCCAAACTCGACCCGTTTTTCAAACGGGTCGAATATGCGAACCCGAACCTGACCCATTTTGAAAACGGATCGGGTCTAACCCGAAATTTCCGTGTCGAATTTTTGTGTCGTGTCAAATATTGATTGCCCTAATCATACGAAGATGGGCTGCTTCGTTGTATCACATTAATTGCATAATTTTCAAATTATTATATTTATTATATTTATCCCAAAAATAAAATCATAGGTGAAAATTTTTATTTTTTCTTGATAAATTAT
>NW_021441840.1:0-324 GCF_001605985.2 Dendrobium catenatum
ACCACGCGCAATAAAAGCATGTATGGGGTCTTTGACGATACCTGTTTAAAAGACATAGTTTGCTTTCCCCCCGCTCGAGGGTACTTATAAGTGCATAGGTGCCGCACCAGGGTCCCATCCCACCACGCGCAATAAAGGCATGTATAGGCGGTTTTCTGGTCCCCCACGAGCATTGAAGTAGGGTTTAGGTGATTGCCCGCCTCGTCGTAGGCGTTGGACCAGGGTTCCATCCCACCACGTGCAATAAAGGCGTGTATAAGCGCTTTTCCGGTCCGCCACATACAACGAAAACGAGTTCTCTAGTTTCAGTGATTGCCCGCCCCG
>NW_021441841.1:0-366 GCF_001605985.2 Dendrobium catenatum
GAAACATTCAACAAACCATTGCCCGAAGGAAAAAAAAAAGGGTAGCCTTATGCGACAGAACACAATCACTAGCATCAACCTTCAAAAAAACATCTTCACTAGCCAACAACTAGCAATTATTAACACCCACCGATATACCCAAATTAACCGGGACAAGCCCATCAGCCGGCGAATCGCCCTCAGGCTCCACAGTGAGCAAATCCATCCCAGCCATCTCAGAATTGACCAAAACATTAGCCACATTTTCCGGAACAGAGGAAATATCCAAAACGTCATTTAACACACCAACAGCCGGTAAAACCTCAACAGGATCAATCACAATAGCAGGTTTACCAAAGCTAGAATCGGATTTGCACTTACCAGACA
>NW_021441842.1:0-389 GCF_001605985.2 Dendrobium catenatum
CAGTTGCATCATGAACTAATTCCTCAAGATTTGGATGAATGTTTTCATCCTCAGCAACATTACTACTTGTAGAAGGACCGCATTGATAATCAAATTGTGGCTCATACTCACCATGATAAGTCCAATACCAATATCGTTGCATGAATCCTCTGCGATACAGATCAACAGTTACGTCATCTGGTTCTAGGATCACTAGATTTTTGTGTTTAGAACACGGACATCAAAACTTTCCTTCAGATATAAAGATCGGCAGCTATTTTGCTTGCTGAATGAAAAAGTTCACCCCACTGATGAATTCATCTGTTAATATCTTCCGACTTTGAGATAATACGTTATACATCCAACTTCGTTAATTTCTAATATCCATAACCTATAAATAAGAGTAAAAA
>NW_021441843.1:0-356 GCF_001605985.2 Dendrobium catenatum
TCTTTTTCACCAGCAGAACTGGGCTAGAGAAAGGGCTTACACTGGGCTGAATGATCCCCCCTTCTAGCATTTCCCCCACCAATTTCTCAATCTCATCTTTTTGCACCTGATGGTATCTGTAACGTCTCACACTGATAGGGGAGACTCCCTCTTTCAGGATGATCTGATGCTCCCGCTCTCTATCAGGTGGGAGTCCCACCGGAGGTTGGAACACATTCTCGAACTCCTGTAGAAAGGGCTGAACCAACGCAGGAATGGGTTTTTCTCCCCCCTCCTGTTGATCCTCCAAGCTCTGCAACTCCACCAGGAAACCTCCTCATTCCTCATGGATAATTTTCACCATCGATCTGAGTGAC
>NW_021441844.1:0-270 GCF_001605985.2 Dendrobium catenatum
GACGACGTTTCGGACGCAATGGAGCTGTCCGTTTGTCAATCGGACGTCGTTAGAGAATCTTCGAGGCCTCATTTTGTTTTGATATGCGCGCCTTCACATCATATTTGAATTGCCTCGAAATTCACAACGCCACCTCAGTTAATCAAAATTGATTAAATAAAATATATATTTTGATTATCGATGACGTTCCGGACGCAATGGAGTTGTTCGTTTGTTGAGCCGACATCGTATCATCTCTATAGGGGCAAAATCTCCTCGATATGCGTGTTT
>NW_021441845.1:0-1681 GCF_001605985.2 Dendrobium catenatum
TTAAGAAAAAACTAAACAATAAACATATTATGAAAATATATCTAAACTTGAATAGCAATAGGTCCTTGAATGAAAAATGTGATTTACGTTTTTAATATTGTACCAACATTAACATTTAGAAATAATATAAAAACCTCTTTGAATAAAATTTAATTACGAGGCAGATAATTATGCAGAATCCTCCACGTAAAAATAGCATAAGAGGATGGAATTCAACAGTGCCAAATAGCCACATAAATAAAATATTTATAATGAGAATGCCTAATAGTATTCCAAACCCGCTTAAAGGAAAACTTACAATCATTAAATAGATTAAACATAATGTAATCCTCCTTTTCAAGAAGAATGGCAATTTTGAGGATAAGATTAACAATAAAATTACGAATTGAATCACTATGTATATAAAATTTTCAAACCCCATATTGAATAAAATAACTAACTTTGCAAGAACAAGTTTAATTAAAATTCATTAAAGTAGTTAAATAAAAATTGTCTAATGATTTATCGTACATAAATAAAATATTATCAATCCTAATCCCCCACTAAAAAAAAATTTAGCATCCCGCTAAACAGAACACAACTTTCTCCAGGTAAAGGAATCCCCTTGTCTAAAATGATAATTATGGGTATGTTTACCAGCACAGTATTTAGAAATCATGAAATTTCAAGAAGATTGAACATTAAACAAGTTGTCAAAATGTAACCAAACTTGTATAGAAATAGGTCATTGGATAAAAAACATGATTGAGATTTTCAATATGTTATAAATATTTGCATTTTAAAACAATATAAAAATCTTTTTCCAATAAAATAGAATTGAGAGGAAAATCATTATGTAACAACCTCCACATAAGAAAGAATAAGAGGAAGGAATTCTACAATGCCAAAGGGCCGAATAAAGCATAGATTTAGGATAACCTTACATGATAAAATAGCAAACATTCTTAATAGAAAACTTAACATAATTAGAAATATTGTACAAAATGCAATCCTTATTATCCAACTAAATTGGAATAATGATAGAAAGATTAAAAATAAAATTAGGAACAAAATTAGAAAGAAAATAAACCTTCCAAACCACATCATCAATAAATTCCATAACTTTACAAGGAGCAGTGGAGTTTGGGTGCAATAACTTATCGATAGAAAAATTACCAAGCCATTTATCCAACCAAAAGAAAATATTTCCAGGACCACAACCCATTGGACAAACTACTCAGCCTACCACTTAGATAAACACAACCTTTTCTAATTGAAAGAATCACCTTGTTGAAGATTACAAATAAGGCGGTGTTTAACAACACAATATTTATAAATCTTGAATTTAGCCCATTGGATTGCTTTAGATATAAAAGAATATAAAATTATATAGGAGAAAGCTTGAGACATATTTTAAAGTTTTTAAACGCCAATCAACCTTCCTCAATAACAGTTGAGTAATGACTCCAACAATCCCAAGAAATAGCATGTTTTCTATCTTTAGAACCCCGAAAGAATTTATTGATCAATCTCTCCATATGGCTAAAAAATTTAAAGTGCATCATAATGTATGAAATAAATTAATAGGAATAGAACATAAAATATGCTTAATTAATACTAATCTACATCCAAAAGATTGGAAATTAAAAGTGTTGTGTCTAGTAACTAGGTTGTTAAACCTAAGTTAATGTCCCAAGGCTAC
>NW_021441846.1:0-579 GCF_001605985.2 Dendrobium catenatum
TTAATCTAGTTTTTTTTTTTTTTTTAACTTTAGGTTTGGATTCTTCGTTTCCTTAAGATTAGACGTGCTAGTTATAGAACTTTCCCATCGTGGTACCATCCTAATTTTAATTTAGTTTTCATTTCCTTTAGGTTAGCATTGTTTATTTCCGTAAAATTTGACGTGCTAGTGGTGAATAACTCTCATCGTGGCACCAACCTAGTTTAATCAAGTTTTTCTTCACTTTTGGTTAGCATTATTCATCCTAAGAATTAGACGTGTAAGTGGTGGATAACGACCTTCGTGGAACCATCATAGTTTAATACAGTTTATTTTTCTTTTGCCTAGTATTCTTCCTTTAATACAGTTTTCCTTTCCTTTAGGTTAACATTTTTACTTTCCTAAAGTTTATATGTTTAAGTCATGCGTAATGCCCTTTGTGAGACCAATTTTTTTTTCTGTAGATTAGGACTACCTTTCCATAGGAGTAGACGTTATAGGGGTGGACAACACCCTTCGTTGCACCATCAAAATTTAATCTAGTTTTTTTTTAATTGGATTCATCGTTTCCTTAAGATTAGACGTGCTAGTGATAGAACT
>NW_021441847.1:0-215 GCF_001605985.2 Dendrobium catenatum
AGACTACATGCGGGTTTCCACTTGCAAAAGTGGAAAGGTCATATGGGATAGACTTTGTATAACTTATGAGGGGACAAATGAGGTTAAGTAATCAAGAATTAATATCTTGTTACATGATTATGAGTTGTTTCGCATGAAACCAAAAGAATCTATTTCTTTTTTTTTTTTGAAGGAAATACAATTGCATTGAATTAATTAAAAACCAAGAACAAACA
>NW_021441848.1:0-265 GCF_001605985.2 Dendrobium catenatum
TTGAATTACATTTAATTATATTATTTTGCAAAATTTTATTTTTATGGGTATTTAAAAAAAAAAATAAAATTATCTATATAATTAAATCCCCTTTTGGGAGATCCACTTTTTGAAATTCTAAACATACACAATTCTCATGAATAGCCTTTATGGGGGAGGAGATTAGTGGATGATTGGGTCTCAATCATCTACTAATTACACCGATAAGCTCACTTATTTTCATTTTACTATCTTTTGTATGTGTAGGACGCACAAGCACTTAGTT
>NW_021441849.1:0-1623 GCF_001605985.2 Dendrobium catenatum
ATCTCTAGTTCTGTCAAACAATATTATAACTAACTCTTGCAAAATGAGACAAACTAATAGATCTACAAAAAAAATTCTTAAATAAACTAAAAAGACTCAAATAGGATCATTTTTAACCAAATTTGTACAACACCGATGGCGAGATCAGCAACTAAACATAATAATTCGCAAATACTAAAAATAAAACCTTACCTATGAGCTTGATGGCGAGATCGGCGACTCCGAACTTCCCTATGGCGACGGCTGCAGAAGGGGAAAGTGAAGGAAATGAGATCGGGAAGGATTTTGGGAATTAAAGTAGTAGCATAAAGTCGCCCGTTTAACAGGCGACTTATAAGTCGTTCGTTAAACTGGCGACTTACATGTCGCCACATCATCACCACGTCGGATCTTGACTATTCTAGTCAACGCCTAAGTCGCCCGTTTAACAGGCGACTTTGCCTATTTTTAAATTTTTTTTTAAATATGCTTAAGCTCTTAATATAATTTATAATCATGCTTAGTCTTAAAATTTTCCCCTTACTTTTTCCATCTCTCTTTTCTCCCTAAAAAAGTTAAGGCCTCATCCATAGGTCTCCCATATATAAAAAAAAATTATTTGTTCAATAATTTTTACAAAATTACGGTTAAATTTTTTTGCTTTGATGTTAAACCTGTTATGTCTTATATTATTTATTCTAGTCAATTTTAGTTTATTAATGAGAATTGTTGTTGATAATATTATTTTAACTTCAAATATCATCTCTAATTTTAACTCTAATGGTAAGTCTAAATATTTTTATCTTAACATTAACATATTTAAAGCCTTTGATTTTATTTCTAGATTTTTTTTTTTTTACATATGATGTTAAAAAAGACTTTCCTATGGTTTTTTGACTTGGATTCATGCTTGTGTATGCGAGGTCCCTTTTCCTAAGTGGTATTGGCCTTCCTTTCATTTTTGCTTTGATGTATGCTTACTCTTCTTCTTTAATTTGAAAATGTATTTATTGTGACTCTCTCCTTAGTGATTGGTTTAAGGACTCATATATTTTTTCTCTAGAAATTTATCTCTGGGAAAACTTGAACATGGTGGAAGCATTTGGTTAAAATTAGTTCTGCAAACGAATCGAGCTAAGTCGAGTATGTGAGTGTTCATGTTTGAGTTCGTTTATTATTAGCTTGTTCAAGTTTTGTTAGTGTTTGCTTCGAGCGTTATTGTTTTTATTCATGTTTGATTCGTTTAAATTAATGGTGTTTATGTTTGATTTGTTTAGTACTTATCGAGCTTTAAACAAATAAGTCTTAACGAGCTATGTTCGTGAAAATATTTTGTAAATATTTTTACACTATCAAACAAGCATGTTCATAAACAAACCTAATAAGTATTATTGAGCTATCAAATGAGCAAGATCATGAATATATAAATAACTAGTATTTTCGAGCTACGAAATGAGCTCGTTCGCAAGCAAACGATCTATAATTCATCATATATTTGTTCATGAGCATCTTAAACACACAATCTAACAAACATTAACTAATGTGAAATGTTTATTGTTCATGAACAATTTCATTCTATTAAAGGTATAAAATAAAATGAAATTAAATTTATAATAAAAACAATTGTCTATTTAAAATGAAAAT
>NW_021441850.1:0-738 GCF_001605985.2 Dendrobium catenatum
ATCATCAAGCCAACCACAAAAAAACTATTTTTTGGATATCCTCTTTCTTCGTTTACCCACCTGAACGATAGTATTTCACATACCACCATTATGTACAAACGCTTCCTCTTCATTGAGAAGATGAAGAGCCTTTAAGCAAATTAATTTGCGCATTAACATTTTTCTCTAATCTGACGTACACATGGTCATACAAGGAGTTAGCAGAAAGTAAAGCAACTGGAACATCAACAAGCTACTCATTCACTCCCAATCCCACAGAAAAAATCGACACAACTAGATCAGCGGGCATCACAAGAGAAGCAACATAAGAATCCAACTCACTATTTGAAGGATCCTTATAGTTAAGCAAAAGTGCAGAGTTAAAAATAGGGCTAACTCTTTGCACTGGTTGATGAAATGAGATTTATGGGCAATGCAAGGCCTTAAATGAGTATCAATTTGATTCTTTACAAATAATTTGATTAATCAAACTCATGTTGTTGAAATAATTTAATTAATATATGCATATCATGTGCAGTCTAAATAATATTTATGTGCAAGTCCTCAACTAAATCATATGATATAGCAAATAAAATAAACAATTGAATGTTATTATAAGTTAATTAAAAAAATTTTGGCTTAGGATATCTAATAAAATTTTAATTAAGATGAGTATTTTAAACCGTTAAATTTGTGCATTATGAGAAATCAATTAAATTTTATAGGGTACTCTTCTCAATGAAAACTTTAATAATTATG
>NW_021441851.1:0-1149 GCF_001605985.2 Dendrobium catenatum
TTTTTTTTTTTTTTTGATGTTGTTAACTCATTAACTTAAATTTTTTTAAAATATATCACATGGAGATATCATTTTCATGCCCTGATTTAAAAAAAAAACTTTGTTTCTTTGCTAGTTTTTATGCCTTTTTCGTGTTTTATCGTTATTGTTTTTAGTTGACTTTATTATTTTTGGGCCTTCTTTGATCATCTCCATCCATCCTCTAATTTCAAATTTTTGTCACACCATCATGGACGATATTTATATCATCCTAGATGATCTGCTCATCCTTCTTAAAAAACTCCATCTATTGAATATTTTGACTTTTCTGTTCTTCATCGTCCTGGATGATATGATCGTCCTCTGCTATAATCATCTTGATCATCCTGGCCGATACATATTCTTCTTAGATGATGCGTTTATTGGTAATCATCACGTCTAATACACCTGTTCATCTTGGATGATACACGTGTCGGCACGTTTAAAATCTAGAAATTCATCCAGGATTATCCATTTTTGGACAATCTTCATGGACGATCCACTATTTATCCTGGATAATACACGTGGAATATGATTTAAAATGTATTAAATTTGGCCGGTACAAACCATTATTGAGCATCATCCTAGATGATCCGCATAATCATCCTATACGATATTCTTTTTCAATGGTCGTCCGGCCTGGTTTGGATCTCAGTTTGCCTAATTGAACAGTTACTTTCAGCCACCACCACCACCACCTCCTTTACTGATGATCAGGATTCCACATTTATCTAGTTTTTTTATTATGTTATTTTTCTGTAGTTTATTTTTCTTATGATTATTTTAGTTTCTGTTCTATTTTTTAGTTTCCTCCTCTTTTTTCTGATGTCAAAAGGGGGAGTAGTCTGCTGTACCTTATACTTTGATTATGGAATTTAGTAAAATGCTTTTTATTACACTGTTTCTATTAGACTATCGAAACTGCTTAAATTTTTTTTTTTTTATGTTTACCATCATCAAAAAGGGGGAGATTGTTGCAAATCTAAGTTTATGGATAAGACTTTTGATGATAACAAATATTCATAATTGTATATGACTGCCTTGCCTACTAACCGTTTAGGTCCACAAGATTGAGTGCAACTCATGTTGCGGATCAATGGTTTATGATTTTGATGATAGGAAACATTTTTA
>NW_021441852.1:0-1044 GCF_001605985.2 Dendrobium catenatum
GAATTTAATGTGAAAAAAACTACTGAGCCACATCACACCAAGAAATCCACTATGAAAATTGGAAGAAATAAATACAATTATCTCTTCTCTCTCACTCTTTCCTTGCTTCTTTTCTCACATGCCTATTCTTAATGTCTACATTTCAGAAATATAAGAGAAAACCAAGTAAATAACTCCAAGGGGCGCAACTTTTTAGAAAAATAGAAAAAAAAACTGTCTAGTTCGTCTCATAACGTTGTGGCACTCAAGCCTCTGTCTGATGACGATGCGGCGTTCAAACTCGCATTGTTGAGGCGCCAAACTTATAGCGTTGTTGTGCCAAATCCAGAGTGTTTTGGCGCTTTGCGCTCTGTTGATCGACGCTGAGTCACTCGGATACACAGCATAGAGGCGTTGTACGGGAGAAATTTTTTCCAAGCAGGGGTTAAAGCCCCCGCAATCCCCAACAAACACGACAAACTTGAGATCCGAGGCAATAGAACAACCCAATTGATCAACATAATCAGATTCTACACATAACATGGCTGGCCACAATCACAATTTATTACCATAAAATAGGACTCCAATGATAATAACATCCCTAACAAGGATAACATCAAGTCTTCATCTCATTACATGTGCCGGCTAATAATATCCCTAACAAGACAAAATTCACATTTGCAAACCAAGAGTTCTATAAACAGAGTAAACATCCCTTTTCTGAAGCGAAGGGAAGAGCAGATAGCTAGACCTCTAGCAATCCTTCAATAAAAAATGATTAGCACTTAGAAGCCATTTCTGTCAAGCTAAACAGGACATAATTCTTTATTAGTCTTTAACATGCAGAATCTCAGCTTAAATCTGTGTCAAAGCAACTAATGAGCAACTCAGAAACCATTCTTCGAGCGAAAGGAATGTAACTTAGACTGTACCTGAAATAAAATCAAAGCATATCGATTTTTGGTTCTTAAACAAAAATGTAATAAGACAAAAAAAAATCTTAAATTTTTCATCCCATAACAAATGCATTGATTTTCTGAAAGCTTGAGAGAAGATAAACGAACA
>NW_021441853.1:0-371 GCF_001605985.2 Dendrobium catenatum
CACACTCTTTGTATCGATGGTAGGCGGCTTCATCTTCCGCCTCCATGAAACGAGGGTCAATCCTAGCCCTCGAAGAACTCCCAGAAGTCCGTCGAACTAGTTTCCCACCAGCCATAGCAAGGGATTAGCAAGGAGACACAAAGAGGAGAAGGGATGAGGTTGAAAAAGAATGGCTGGATCGGCCAGTATTTAAAGAAACTGCCATATCGGCCGATATGGATCAATAATTGCGTACAGGCTGATTAGTCAAAAAGGCGATCTAATCGGCCGGGCCGATCAGAGATCGGCCAGGATGATTAGACACAGGCGATCGTCCCGAGGAGGCAATCTGGATGACCGTTGAAAAAGCATATCGTCCGGGCCGATTAGGT
>NW_021441854.1:0-213 GCF_001605985.2 Dendrobium catenatum
TTAATTTGTATTATCATTCATAAAATATTTTATTTCTCAGTTCTTTTGCCTTTAGGAGATCATATTTTGTATGTTACCTCCTTTTTTTTATGTATTTTCACTTTTTACTTGTATCATTTATATATCAACGAGTATAATAATGTATTGAATCATTTCAGTCTTATAGTGATACTGAAAACTGCATTGATTTTGTTGCTACGAAATAGTTTCCCG
>NW_021441855.1:0-820 GCF_001605985.2 Dendrobium catenatum
GCTCAAATCTTGATGGGGTTTAAATGCATTTGGAGCTTTATTTACTGTGCAAAAGGCTTAATGGTTAACTTGATCAACCATGGTTTCCTTGGTCAACCAGGTTAAATTAGGAGTTGGGTTTGGGCTCAACAAATTTGATTTAACAAATGGAGACTAAAGGATGTGGTTTCTTAGTCTGGAAGGGTCATTTGAGTCAAAATGGCCATTTAGACACTTAAGGGGCCATTTAGTCAACCAAGGTTGACTTGGTCATTCAGGTCAAACCAAGGACTGAGTTTGGTTCTAATAGGTCCAAAATGACATTTTGAGTTCAATGGAGCTATTCCATTCAATGGTAAAGTTTTTTAGATTAAAATAACCATTTAAACCCATAAAGGGTAATTTGGTCAAAATAGGTTGACTTGGTCATCTGTGCTTGACCAAGGCTTAAATTTAAGTCCAATGCACTCCTAGTGGTGTTTAAGATGCATTAGAGGTGTTTAAGATGCATTAGAGGAGGTTTGAGGATTAGATTAGCCATGTTGAAGTTTGAATGAAACTTCAATTTTGCCCAAAAGGGGCACTTTTGTCTTATGGGCCTCAGGCCAACTTTGGGTCAACTTGGGTCCAACAAATATAGTTTAATGATCAAAATGTCATATCACCTACTATGGACATTATCAAGGGTCTCATGGAAGGTCCCAAGGTCAAATTCCATAAATTAGCAGGTCTAGTGGCAAAAACTATAAATATTTAAAGGTTTTTCAGCCTTTGGAATTTAATTCAGTTTATAGGCTAGAGGTATCATATTGGGCTCAAATTTGGAGGGATGACCCTAGAA
>NW_021441856.1:0-328 GCF_001605985.2 Dendrobium catenatum
TTTTGTATTCTCATATGAAAAACTAAATTCATGAAAATGATGAACTCAATTTGACACCAAAAGTAGTGAAGAATCAGTACTATTACGGTAATGTTGAACTTCACAAATTAATTGTCATCTCTCAATTTTTCATGACAAAGAAAAATAGATTTAAAAAAATTACTTGCAAATATTTTACATTGAGAAATCAAAATTTTTTCAAATGAAAAATTCTTATCAAACAAATACTCCATTAATTTGATAAAAAACTCAAACAAATTAATAGCATGCTTAGAGAAAATTATTTCTTGTTTTTTTTTTTTTAATCAAAACAAATTATCATTAATCA
>NW_021441857.1:0-917 GCF_001605985.2 Dendrobium catenatum
TTTTAAGTTAATTTTATTTAATAATTAGTTTTTTAATTTTAATTATTTTTAAATGTTAATTATTTTAAAATTATTTTAAAATAACCTTAAATTCCTTAAAAATTTAATAAAGTATAACTTTTCCATTTTAAATCAGATTTCAGCGTGCAACACTTCTTTCTTTTTAGAAAAATATGAAATTCACTTTAAAATTGTTTCCAGCAATCAAAACCTACTTTTCTATCATATTTTCTATTTTACTTTATATATTGATTATTTATTTACTATTTAAATAACTATTATGCAAATTGTTTTGAAATTAAAAAACTATTTTTTAAACCCTTTTTGAAACCTCATTAGGGTGACCAGTGGATCTCCCCTACATTTATTTATTACAAATTAATTTAAATTTTTGGAGATCCACTAATCAAAATTTTAAACATATGTTATATGCATGAATAACATTCATGGGAAAGTGGATTATTGAATGATTGAGTCTCAATCATTCCTAATCACATCATTGATCATATTGAATCATCATTTAGTTATCTTTTCAATGTGTAGGATGCACGAACACCTAATTTAAGCTCTCTTAGAACTAAGGACTTGGTGTGTTTGTTGTTTTTTATGCATTTCACTCTTATGTTACCTCAAGGGTTTGTTTAAAACTCACTTTAAACCTATTTGACATAGTGACACCCTAAGGACAACAATTAAGGACTCATCTAGAAAATTTAGAAAAATTCTAGGAGCTAGAGTAGATTCCCGATTAATTTAAAACTTTAAACAATTGAACTTAGTGATATCTTAAATCTCCTAGAATTTTCTAGGAATTTTTAGGACCCATCTAACCCCTTAATTAGTAAACCCTAATTAACCCGTCATTAAGGCTCAAAAAACCGTAGAAATTTATGATAAATCAAAATTAAATTAGAAAA
>NW_021441858.1:0-301 GCF_001605985.2 Dendrobium catenatum
TGGCTGCTCCTAAAGAGTCAGATCGAGCACGATATCCCCCAAGTGGGTTTATTACCATGTATGAGATGACGTTGCGTGCTGGTTTGAGGTTCCCTCTAGCCCCTGAGTTGCTCGAGATTTTTGGGGAATGTGGTGTCCCCTTGGCCCAATTCTTATGCAGGACAGTTACAATCATTGTGGGCTTGGCAGTATTTTATAGGGAGCGTAGTGCTAGATTGTCTATTGACCACTTATCCAAGATGTGCAGACTCACAAGTGATCCCTAGGGGCGCATTTTATGTAGAGGTAAAAAGTGGCTAGA
>NW_021441859.1:0-296 GCF_001605985.2 Dendrobium catenatum
CATAGGCCAACTCCCCCTAATTACAACCCATGGTATGAAAAAAATAAAGTGACCAGGAACCACAGTCAATAACCCAGATTTTTAAGTCTAGGAATGACGCAAATGACTTTGAGTGGGATAGTAGGTCTTAAGGTTTTCAACTCTTCAGTCTTTTTTAGATTTCTTCTCCTTGGGCTTCTTGGATCGCTCCTCCTTGGACTCCTTGGATCTCCCCTCCTTGGACTCCTTGGATCTCCCCTCCTTGGACTCCTTGGATTCATCGAGGCTTGAATCTAAATGAAGAGATAATCTCCCCC
>NW_021441860.1:0-383 GCF_001605985.2 Dendrobium catenatum
TGGAGCGAGATGAGATACAGAGACTGGATCCCGACATTCTGGAGCTGTACGAGAGTTCTAGGGACCCTTACTCGACAGGGTCGAGCTTTCTCCCACCTGGGGAGAATGATGAGGGCATCAGATTTCGACATGTGTACCATCGCCGGGGACGCCGATCGATGGCCTTGATTCAGAGCCTTTATTTTTGATGCTTTAGTTTCTTTTTTCATGATGTTTATTTCATGCTTTCTTTTTGTACCCCTATGAGGGAAGTAGTACTTATTGTAGCCCAAGGGCGCTTTCGTCTTTATGCATTTTATATTTTTGTCAGCCTATATAAAGGGCTTTTGTCATTGTATTGGGAATGATTGAATGAATGAAAATTTCCATGCTTTGTTCTCTTT
>NW_021441861.1:0-425 GCF_001605985.2 Dendrobium catenatum
AAATTACATTTATATCAAATCAAAAATCTAGACTCACGTGCAGGGTTATCCTAAGCAGTTAATTAATCAAAGAAAATGTATTCCCAAGCAGTTATATATGTTCAAAAAAGTAAGTAAAACACACTGGCCACGCTCTTTTTATTTGGGGGCTTTAGAAACTGAAGCACCTGTGCAAGAATTTACAACAATTAACATTTATCATTAACTTAGCCCCCCTTTTCATTGTCCTGCATGAGCATGGCCACCTGCAGAAAATTTTGTGAACATCTAGATCACTCCTAACCTAAGGGTAACCTAGTCGCCAAACACATCAATCCATCCACATAGTACAGAAAAGTAAGCAGACACAGCAAAGCAATTTCATCCCCAACATGCAGTGAAAACCACGAAAAACCCAGCACACAGCAGTAAAGTAAACACCGGCC
>NW_021441862.1:0-265 GCF_001605985.2 Dendrobium catenatum
TATAATGAATAAAAAATTATGTATATGTGTTACTTAGGTTTCGTTTGGAATGACTTTATTATTATTTTTAAAGTAATTTTATAGTACAAAAATAAAAATTTTGTACTAAAAAACTTTAAGAATCTGTAAGAAAATCGTCCCAAACGAAACCTTAAATTCTTATATGTATCATTTATCTATGAAAATCCAGTTTATTCCAATGTTATATATGAAGTGATTGGTCGTCTTTGCCTCTATTGTTACCTCTAGGACGCCATAGTAAGGG
>NW_021441863.1:0-251 GCF_001605985.2 Dendrobium catenatum
TGGAGACGTCGACAGGCGGACACCCCTGTCGACCCTGTTCAGTTAGTTGAGTCAGCACCACTGGCAGAGACAGAGCAGCCAGAGGAGGAGGTTGATCAGACGGATTTGGCAGTGTCTTCCGGGTCTGAGGCAGTCCCGATGGCAGTCGATGATGATTCAGTTTTAGTCCCAGACAGATCGCCAGTACGGATTGAGACAGAGGTTGCCCCTAGTCCTCATAGGATCGATTCTCCTATGAGCCCGTACATAGA
>NW_021441864.1:0-218 GCF_001605985.2 Dendrobium catenatum
GATTTCATCGTGCAATCAAGTCTTAATTACATTCCTTAAATTCCAGATTAATTTAGGAAAAATTGTGCTAGATTGTCTAGGATGATCCAGAACGATGCCCTGGATGATGTCCAAAAATAACTAATACCTAAATAGATCGGTGGTTGATTCTTTCTATTTTGAGCCTATCATCCCGGCCGATACAAAATCGTCCAAGACGATGTGATATGACTTCTTCC
>NW_021441865.1:0-258 GCF_001605985.2 Dendrobium catenatum
CTCTTTGATATTATCAAAGAGGTTTTTGAAGACATGCTTATTCCACCACCTAAGCACTTGTTTTAATCTACTAAGTTTATTCCACAATTTAGCCATACCATGACAATTATTATTAGGAAAAATAGGAGCTTGCCAATTCATACTAACAACATTTAAAAAGTCCTGATGAGAAATCCACATGTTTTGAAACTTAAAGGCAGAAGAGATAAAGTCCTTGTTGACAGTAATAGATAAAAGTAAAGGCGCATGATCTGAAGC
>NW_021441866.1:0-251 GCF_001605985.2 Dendrobium catenatum
ATCTTCTAAAACCTGAAATGCGAGATGCTTAATGCAAATGCTTTTGAAGTTCAAGAGATCGAAATGATAATTAATTAATGAAATTGAAGGATTTTTCAATTATGCATTTAAAATCTTCAATGCGATAGATCTATATGAGCATCTTTTCATCAAATAATAGGTAACATTAATAGCCTCTTCCTATAAATGGTTTTTTGAGTTATTGATTAATAATTAAAATAAATGTGTTAAGTTTTTATTAAATACAATAT
>NW_021441867.1:0-338 GCF_001605985.2 Dendrobium catenatum
TATTTTGCTAAACTTTTTAATGAAGATTGTGAAAATATGATTGACTATAGTGACCTTATCACCCTAAATGAAAATAAAGATTTCTGTTTTTATTGGCGTATTAGTAAAACTGAAGTTAGAGAGGCTTTAGACTTCGTTTGTGACGGCTTTCTTACTGCTTCTTAAAGCTGCTTTGTAGTACAAAAATTAAAATTTTTGTACTAGAAAGCGGCTTTAAGAAGCAGCAAGAAAGCCGTCCCAAACGAAACCTTAAAGAAAATGAAGGGTGGAAAAGCTGTTGGACCTGATGATATTCCAATAAAGGTGTGGAAATACTTAGGAGATGAAGGAATTTCATG
>NW_021441868.1:0-277 GCF_001605985.2 Dendrobium catenatum
AAAATTACTATTAAATACCATTTAAATAAATAATAATGAAAGTCTATTTTTACTGTTTTTAAAATAATTAAAAATCTACAGTTCATTTTAATAAAAAAATACGATCAAAACGAGATATTATACGTCAAAATCGGACAAAAAATGAATTTTCTGTGATTTTTTGAGTGAAAATGGCTTTTAAAACAAATTTAATATTAAAATATTCGGTCGGCGAGACGTGACGCATCCCGGTTGGATCCCGTGGTTTCGGGCCAATCATTGGCGGCGGCGCAATCCA
>NW_021441869.1:0-581 GCF_001605985.2 Dendrobium catenatum
TTCTAATCTCTTTCGTCTCTCCGCAAGTGCCACTCCATTTGTATCCCTCTTCTCTAAGTGCAGCAACTTTAGGGTATCATCTTTAATTTTAAGTTTGCAAATCGTCGTAGTTGTAATTTCTTCTTTTTTTAGTTTTATTTGAAATGTAAGAGTTTGTTCGTCTCTTTTCTCGTCATTAGTCGTTTTCGTCCGTAGAAGTCCGTCGTGTCTTTTGTGATCGAGAAGTATAGGGTCTTCTATATTTTTTTGCTCGCATCAATGGAATTATTGTGGAAAGTGATAATGCCTTCGTTATTAAATGGCTCCAGAAATCTATGGAAGATAAAAGAAGACGGATCAAGCTTCTAGGGATCAGGATATAAGTTTTCTTATTTAGTTTAAACAAGTTATTTTCCACCATATACATAGAGAAAACAATAAGGCGGCAGATTTTTGTGCCTCATTAGCCACTTTATCTAGTTGCTTTTGGAAAGATACTCAGGATATGAATGTTCCTTCAACATTTTTGCCTTTGTTAGTTATAATCATACTTAGTTGTTATCATTGTAATTTTTTTTTTTTTTGTTATACTTTGATTATTT
>NW_021441870.1:0-365 GCF_001605985.2 Dendrobium catenatum
GTAATACTTGAGTTCGCAAGCAAACCTAGTCAAAATTAGCCCAAAACCAGTAAGAAAACTGCTGTCCCAGCAGAAAAACAACAACTTTGCAGCAGGTATTACACCCAAACAGTGGAAAATAGGGAAAGAAAACAACGATTTCACTAGAAGACGCAAGAAAACAAAGAAAGATACAATGTTCTTCAATTCGAGAGGAAGAACAACTTTCCACAAGTCTCTAGCAAATCCTAGAGCCAAGCACACGATGAGATCTCAAACTTTCATTCAAATTCAAGATGAGATCCCAATTACCTCCTAAGCTCTTAATTAACATCAAAGGACAATTACAAACTTCCTAAAACAACCCCCCTCATTCAAATTTTCCC
>NW_021441871.1:0-289 GCF_001605985.2 Dendrobium catenatum
CTCTATTTACTTTAATTATATTTGATGTTAATTGAAGTACATTTGATGTATGACTATGTATGATTTAAATGATTGTAATAAGAATTTGCATGCTTTTGAGTAAAAGCAATAAGAATTAAAACATCAGCCACTTAACGATAATAGAAAAAAAAAAAAGAGTGATTCCGCTTAGGACAAAATACACGCTAATAGTTAAGATCACCAAAATAATTAGAATTTCAACATAAGCAAATTTAGGGGATTTTCAATAGCATCCCTAGATTAACAATGAGAGTAGATGCATAGAAAG
>NW_021441872.1:0-315 GCF_001605985.2 Dendrobium catenatum
CAACTGGGCTAGGCCCCGTGGTTTTTCCCCTTTCCCGTGTTTTCCACGTAAAAAATATTGTGTTCTCTCTGTGTGAGCTGGATATCCGTGCAACGCTAAGACGTAGAATTATAACTCTATCGCCGTGTATATTCTAGCCCGTAACAGTTTGGCGCCATCTGTGGGAAAACAATCCCACTATATTAATCATTACTCCAATGGCCAACAGGCATAGCAATCGCCACCAGGGAGCCTCTCGCTCCAACTCTCTCCTGTCCAGGAATCAGTCCCTGAATCAAGGACGTCAGGCATCTGCCTCTTTTCACCATGGTGGGC
>NW_021441873.1:0-361 GCF_001605985.2 Dendrobium catenatum
GTCTTTAGTCAAAATTTCATGCTCCTTTTGTAGTTTCGAGAATTCCAATTTCAAGCTAGCATAAGTTTTCTTTAATTTCCTATATGATGCATGTATTTTTTCTGAAACTTTAAGAAGTTGATCATAGGAAAGTTCACATACCTCATCTTGATCTGTATTATCATTTGCCATCAAGCATAGCTTTGATGTTTCATCTTCTGGTTCTGTCTCTGATGAATCCGATGCCGAATTCCCCCAAAAAGCTTTTTGCACTTTCATCTTGTCCTTCCTTGGCTTAGGTTTCTCCTCACCTTTTCCTTCGCTTGAGTGATCTTTAAGCGTAGGGCAATCAGTTCTCACATGTCCAGGCTTCTTGCATTCA
>NW_021441874.1:0-256 GCF_001605985.2 Dendrobium catenatum
ATTAGAAAGTGATTTCCCCCAATTTGATTTTCAGGGATGTCCTATCGAGATAGAGTTTTCAGATTCTGACTCTCTTTCGGGAAACGACGATCCAATGCCTACAGTGAGTGTAGACACCGCTCTAGTTTACCCGCCTGAGGATATCGAGCAGGTGCAACTCCGTGGTAGTAAAGTCTTACCTCCTAGGTTACCCCCTCATGACAAAGGCAAGGAATCCCTGTTCGAAGATTTAAATCCAGATTCTCCACAGCAACCA
>NW_021441875.1:0-282 GCF_001605985.2 Dendrobium catenatum
GAGAGAGAGAGCAAGAAAGAGCAAGAGAGAGAGCAAGAGAAAGAGAGCAAGAGAGAGAGAGAGCATGAAAGAGTAAGGGAGAGAGCAAGAGAAAGAGAGCAAGAGAAAGAGAGCATGAGAGAGAGAGAGAGAGCAAGGAGCAAGCGAGAGAGATAGAGAGCAAGAAGGAGCAAGGGAGAGAACAAGAGAATGCAAGAGAGAGAGTGATATAGAGAGAGATTGAGAGAGAGAGAGAGAGAGAGAGAGAGCAAGAGGGAGCAAGAGAAAGTAAAAGAGAGTAAG
>NW_021441876.1:0-702 GCF_001605985.2 Dendrobium catenatum
GTTTTCTCTCAATCATATGGATGAAATTGAATGAAATTTTAAGCATATTATGTGCACATCAAGAACATTAATGGGGAGTGAAAATTGCGTTTTAAAACACATCTTGTTGAGAGTTATTTAGCCATATGTGTTGTGAGATAGGGCTAGAGTTTTTAGGAATTCTCACCGTTCAAACTTCAGGATCTTAATACGGTTGAGCTTGTAGATTGTTCGCTTATGTTTCACTAGTTGAATCCACAACCAAATGAGCTCTTGATCATCGAGAATTGTCTTTGGAACGATTTTAACTTTGGTTGGCTAGAGATCTCGCCGCTGAGAAGGGTTTGATGGTGGATTTAGCTGGAGGATGGTGGTAGAAGACCTTGATAGCTTAGAGGAACCAAGCCTCGAGTCTTAGGCGGATTAGGAAAGAAATAATGCAAGAGAGACCCTCATGAAACCCTTAAATCTCTATTTAAAGGCCAAGGTTTGAGATCCATGGCTAGGATTGAATCTCCATTGGATTAAGAGGGGAAATAAGTTTATTTTGCAGTGGTTTGATTAAAAAATCAATAAGGGAGGTATTAAATGAAATTAAAAGGTTTAAGTGGACCTAAAAAGGTCAAATTGACCTAATGAGACTTGGGTTGACCAAGTCAAATCTTTGCTTGGTCAACTTAGTGAATTAGGTCAATAGAGGTAAAGGTTTAAGCTAAGGATAGG
>NW_021441877.1:0-220 GCF_001605985.2 Dendrobium catenatum
TATATATATATATGACACATTTCAATAGCATTGAAATCACATTGAAATGCGATGGGCGGTGGTTGGGGTGGTGGCAGATGGTGGTTTGGGGGTAGCAAGGCGTCAATGGGGTGGGAAACATATGGTGGTTGAGGCTAAAAGATGTCTATATTGACGATTATATAAAGTGGTGGGTGGCGGTGATGAGTGGTAGCAATCAACAACGAGTGATGAGTGATGG
>NW_021441878.1:0-288 GCF_001605985.2 Dendrobium catenatum
CCAAGTAAGTTACCAAAAGAATAAGTATTCAAATCCTTAGATTCAACAATTGCAATAAACTTAACAACAAAAGAAGAAGACAAGCATCTCAAAATTTTATTCACTCTTTCATAGTCAGTTAGCTCTCTTCCTAAAACATGTAATAAGGAGGCAATTTGAGTAAACCTAGTATACATGTCAGAAATTGATTCAGTAGGTTTCATATGAAAAAGTTCGTAGCATGCAACAAAATATTCAACCTAGATTGTTTAACTTTATTTGTTCCTTCATAAGTAATACACAATTTAT
>NW_021441879.1:0-216 GCF_001605985.2 Dendrobium catenatum
GCAGGTGGCCACGCTCATGCAGGGCAATATAAAAAGGCGGCAAATAAAAAAAATGCATAAATATTATAAACTCTTTGCACAGGTGCTTCAGCTGCTAAAGCCCCCAAATCATAAAAAGAGCATGGCCAGTGTGTTTACTTTCTTTTCTGCTCATATACAATCGCTTGGGAATAACTTTTTATATATATATATATTAATTGCTTAGGATAACCCTGC
>NW_021441880.1:0-237 GCF_001605985.2 Dendrobium catenatum
CAGAAATGAGGCTGCCAAGACTGGTGGATTAGAAAGGTATTGTTTAATGTTGTTGAAAGCATTTTGGCACTTCTCATCCCATACGAATTTAGTGACTTTCTTCGCAAGGATAGAGAAGGGTTGACATCTCCCGGAAAGATTAGAAATAAACCTTTTTATATACACCAATCTACCTTGTAGAGACCTTAACTGGGTAAGGCTCTTAGGAGATAGCGTATTCAAGATGGCTTCAATTTT
>NW_021441881.1:0-339 GCF_001605985.2 Dendrobium catenatum
CGATTCAATTATTTTCATTAAAATAAAATTATAAAAAATTAGACATCATCAATACTATCATCATATTCATTGTTCTCATCATCACCCTCAATGTCATCATGAGTACAACCCATATGACCTTTTTATTGTATCTTCATAAGTATTAATCGCACAATTTCCTCAACCTACTATTACGCATCAGGTTGCCCATGATATTGGTTCCTTCTAGCTTCTCACCTCAGCATGCCTTTCAAAATCATACATATAGCCCTCGATCAATCTACATTATTCCTCCATCCATGTATCTCGGATTCTGGTTGAACCCAATATGATCCGTTATTATTTGACACGACCCAAATA
>NW_021441882.1:0-573 GCF_001605985.2 Dendrobium catenatum
GGTGTATCAGTTTTGATTCCATCTATAATACGTGACGAAACAGAATAACCATTTTGAATCATATGCCACATTCGATAATCTATTGATTGCAAGAAAGTAGATATTCGAATTTTCCCAAAATTAAAAAAAATATTTTCAAATAAAGGTGGTCTAACAATCAAATATCCATCTAATAATATATGGTTTATAAAATTAGCCATACTCATTTTTCAAAAAGTAGTCTAAACTTATGATTTTGAAACCTTGCTCTGATACCACTTATTGAGTCTAGTGAATAGGTTGTTAGACCTAAGTTAAATGTCCCAAGGCTAACCAAGATGGGGGTGAATTGGTAATTTAAAAATTATACTTCTACTCTTGGATTTTTAGAAAACCTTTTTAATTATTAATCCAAGTTAAATTTAAAGTTTTAAAAAATAAACTTTTCAACCAGAGTAAACACCTTGCAATGAAATTAAATGCGGAAGAAAAATAAGAAAGAACACACCAGATTTATAGTGGATCGGTCAAACCTTGACCTACGTCCACTCCACGGAAGCACCCTCCGAGTATTGCACTAATACCACAAAGTGA
>NW_021441883.1:0-407 GCF_001605985.2 Dendrobium catenatum
ATAAACGTGCTAGGTGCGTTACTCAACCCAAAAGGCATCACAGTCCATTCGTACAACCCATCTTTGGTCTTGAATGCTGTCTTCCATTCGTCCCCGGGGCGGATTCTTATTTGGTGGTAGCCACTCTTAAGATCGATTTTAGAAAATAGCGTGGCGCCTGTCATCATGTCCAACATGTCATCTAATCGAGGAATTGGGAAACGGTACTTGACAGTGATTTTGTTGATAGCACGGCTATCAACGCACATTCTCCAAAATCCATCTTTCTTGGGGGTAAGAAGGGCAGGAACCGCACACGGGCTAAGGCTTTCTTTAATGAACCCTCGTTCCAACAACTCATCCACTTGTCTCTTGAGTTCCTCATGTTCAGTAGGGTTCATCCGGTAATGGGGCAGGTTGGGTAAAGA
>NW_021441884.1:0-273 GCF_001605985.2 Dendrobium catenatum
TTACTTTGGTCTTCAGAATGTTACTAATGAAGAAGCAGAAAAATACGGGGCTAACATTAATGCTATACAAAACCTGGAAACCCGGCCAGAGCATCAACCCCAGAAAATTCAATCACCCCCAAGGAAAAAAATTCACCCCACCCCACCTCCCTCTCCTCATTCTCCTCATCAAGAACCACCTGAACGTTCACCTCCGCCGCCAACTCAACCTTCTATGCATCCTTCTACTAAACAACCACCTATTGAAAAAACTCAAGATTTAGAGTCTGTTAA
>NW_021441885.1:0-520 GCF_001605985.2 Dendrobium catenatum
GATATGAACATTTTTAGTTATAAGTTAAGTAATAATGAAATTCAAATGATCTTGAAGTTATTTTCAGAAGCTTCTGAGTTAAATGCATCTTTGAGATTTGTAAATTGAGTTAAGATGTGACATGACAAATTAAATTTTTAGTAGATATATCAATTAAATTAAATTAAATTTCTATCTTAGTTTCTAATTTTTTTGACTATAATGTTCTAATATTTTATAATAATGAAGTGCATAGGGCCAATCACATATAAGCACTTGCACTTGCTGAAAACATATTCAATATATGTCTCACAAATCGAATATGTATCCAATTAAAAATAAGTAACAGACAACTGGTCCTGAATATAAAATTTTGATTTTAATTTTAATTTATATTGCATAAAAACTAAGTTAATATCCATCTTTTTTTTATTTTAACATATGTTAAATATATTAATTGCTACTTAATATTAATTTTTCATTTGCAATATAATTTATTTATTACAATTATTTCTTTTTAAATTGAGTTTAATGTATTTCA
>NW_021441886.1:0-603 GCF_001605985.2 Dendrobium catenatum
GGCTTGAGGAACCATGCCTCATTAAGACATATGGCTCAGCAGCCCGGAGTAGTCCATCCTAAAAACCTAATTTATGTAGTTGAATTAAAAATTTTAATTTAGTTACATAATTAAAAGTGACTTCATTTTGATATTTTACATTCCATTGAATCCATTCATGGCATCGTGCCACCAAGCTCGAGGAACCAGACCTCCTTATGACACGTAGCTTGCAGCCTGGAGTAGTCCATCCTAAAAACTTTATCTTTGGAGTAGTTATTATGTGTTAGTATATTGTTTAAGGATTTTATTAATCAAATCAAAGTTTTCTAAAAAATTTATTGATTATTGGATTTTTAAGAATTATTGGGATTATTTTAATTTGTTAATTAAGGGTTCAAAAGTAAATTTTTGGACTTCAACTTCATTTTTGAGATTTAAAATTTTTAAAAAAATACCAGGTTTTAATTAGAGTTGAATGGTTTTGAGTTTGATTGAATTAGAATTTTTTGGAATTAATTATAAATTTTTAAAGTATAAATATGTTTTTGTGATTTTCTAACTGCCTTAATTAAAGGGATTTTTAAATTTTGACCTAAATCACTCCCAAACCTCTTTGAACCA
>NW_021441887.1:0-315 GCF_001605985.2 Dendrobium catenatum
AAACTTACTCAAGATTGTTATAGAAGAAATAAAACATTCAACATCTCCACCTTTAATAGTGAACAGCAAAAAGTACAATTTTATCCAACCTAGTTTTACACGACATAAAAAAAAGAATCCTTATTCAATTGAAGCAACATAGTTACATGCAACAGAAGGAGATTATATCACTAAAGCATAACAGCATAAGTAGCTAATTTATTACGAACTCATTTGTATTCAATATATTAATTGCAAAGATATGCTTTCTAGCTTCCTAATACCTACAATTGCAAAATGGAGAGCAACTCATGACCATCAATTTTAGTACATTTA
>NW_021441888.1:0-225 GCF_001605985.2 Dendrobium catenatum
TCGTCAATTTACCCTCACGGATCTTCAATTTAACGGAATAAGTGCTTTCCTCTTCGTTGCCGTTCGCGTGAGGTAGGGCTTTCTTCTTCGGCTTCGCTGGTTCTTGTGGGGCTTTCCGCAGAAGAGGTTCTTCTCTCCTGCGACGTTGTTCCTGTAGGATCTGAAGTCGCGCCGCCGGCTTTCCGCAGAAGAGGTTCTTGAAAGCAAGTTTGGCTTCAATCTCTT
>NW_021441889.1:0-1134 GCF_001605985.2 Dendrobium catenatum
ACCTAATTCTTCTTTTGGTGATTTCTATCTTTTCTTTTTTAATTGGTTGGTATCTGATTTATAGGCCTAATTAAGATTTTATCAATTGCAATATATATCAAATTTCTATTTTGCAATGTAAATTTCATTGTTGTTGAAATTTTATGAAACATCAAATTTTGACTACTATTAAATTATCTTTTAAAATGAAAGAAATGTGTTTGTTATTTTTTACATTTAAGAGAGATGATTCTCTCTCAAAATAAAAATTGAGAACTTATGGACTTTTATATATTTTGTGTGTTTTTGTTGTTTATTTCATCCTATGTTGAACACTGTCATTGTTATGTCCTAATCTCTAGATGAGAAAAGTGGAAGTTTGTATTAGGTATTTGACAATTAGCATAAAATTTATGGGATAATTATGACATAAATCTTTTAATATATTGTGTTAATGTTAGGGTGTTCCTTGAAAACAACAAACTGTAATGCGTGAATATAGCGAAAAATCTGCAAGGGCTACTAGTGCAGTGTTAAATCAGCAAATGTTCTCACATTATAGACAGATGTGGATAGATAAGCTAATCCATGAAATTAGAATTATGATAGAAACTTGAAATATAAGTTTTCTTACTAGCAAATTAATAAAATTAATATTTTATTTATTCAACAAACTAAATGAGTTGGAGAAAAGACTAAGGAGATTTATAGCTTAAGATTTAAATTGTGGTATTTAGAAATGAGGCCTACTAGAAATAATGTTAAGTGTAATTATAGATAGAAGTTTCAAAGATAATATTATAGACATTAATAGAATTAGAGATAAAAATTTAACTTTAAAAATTATTATTGATTTTAAGATTATTAATATTATAAGTGCTTATGCTTTTTAAATAAGTTTGAATGTGTGTTCAAAATTAAATTTTGGAAATGACTTGCACAAATTAATATAAATGATACATCTTGAAGAAATTTTTCATTAAAGGAGATTCAAATAGACATTTTGAAGTGCTGGAATATTTTAATAACATTCATATTGTATGGTCGACGGTTTAAACTGTGATTAATTTTGTATCATAATTTTTTCATGAGAGATCATTTTATAACATTTGTATATAGTTGGAATAAAATTAAGTAAATATGACATTCTGGAAT
>NW_021441890.1:0-328 GCF_001605985.2 Dendrobium catenatum
CTTCTCTATCTTGAATGCTCATAATTGCATCCACCTGGTTGGTCATTGCTTTCAATAATTGGTTTAGGGAGGAAATAGGCATTATCTTGATGATGCTTCAAGCCAAGGCAACATCTTTCTCCATGTCATATAAACAAAGCCAAGATCATTGAAATGTAAAGGTGAAAGTGGTCCTTGATGCTAGATGGTCTTTCGTATCTGATAAATTCAAATTTGTTTGTGAATGACATCGTGTTAGTTAAGGTTTGATTTTGATTTTCAAGATTGGTAGTTACTACTCAAATTTCATTTATATTTTATTTTAAAATTGGAGACTAACAAGTTAAGA
>NW_021441891.1:0-942 GCF_001605985.2 Dendrobium catenatum
CAAGATACTACCTACGTTCGGTACTATCAACGGAATCCAGAACCTGCAAATCCTTCCACAAATCCGTAAAGCACAAAGCAAGGATCGAAGGAATTTTTCTTCAACAAGTCCACTAAAGCACAAAGCAAAGGACCGAAAAAAATTATCCCAAAGTTCGTGAAAAGCCCAAGGCAAAACTAAAAGGATTCTGTCATTAACAAGTCCGTTATGCACAAAGCTCTGGACCGATGACTTTTCGCCGCCGATCCAATACAAACCTAAGGGTTTAGGTCACTGGCATTTACTCCTTCAACAAGCCCGCCAAAGCTAGAAGCATAGGGCCAAAGGTATAAAAAATCACCTGACAAGTCAATAAAGACAAATCAGGCAATTATCCATCAATGTCCACAGCACAAAGCACAGGACAAAAGAAATCAGTATCAACCATTTATACATCCAAGAGATTTATGAAGGAAGAAAGTATTAGTGTACATCTAAATAAATTTTTGGAGATCCACTAACAGAAAATCTTAGTGTGACATCCAAATAAATTTCTGGAGATCCACTAACAAAAAAATCTCAGTGTAACATCCAAGAAAGTTTTTTGGAGATCCACCAAATGAAATCCCTTGTGTGATATCTAGGATGAATATCTAGAGATACACGGGGCCAATCAGCTTACAACAAACGTGATTCACTCTAGACGCGTACCACATTTGTTGGGGGGCATTTGTTGACCTTTGTATAAAGAAAAAAAAATCAACTAACCTGTAGACTTTCGGATCCACGAAGTCGTACCGAAATCCCGTTGATTTACTGTACATCCGGCGCCGTTCCGGGATTTCTGCAAAAATCGTGCGACGAGTTCTCGATCTCGCTCCCATTCGAGTCGTTAAATACCCGACCCACAGAGGCTCTTCTCTCGCTCGCTGCTGCTCTGTCCGAGCTCTCGTCGCTGCTCCT
>NW_021441892.1:0-249 GCF_001605985.2 Dendrobium catenatum
GGATGAGTGGCTTTACTCTTAGAGGTATGATTTGAAATGAGCATATACGTGAAAAGGTTGGAGTAGCCCCAGTGGAAGATAAGATTAGAGAGAATCGCCTTAGTGTGGTCACTTAAAACGATGGCCTTCGAATGAGCCAGTTAGGAAAGTAAATGAATTAGATTTGACTTATGCTAAGAAAGGTAAAGGTAGACCTAAAAAGACTTGGTTAGAAAATATTAGAAATGACCTTTTTTAGATTTAAATGCA
>NW_021441893.1:0-280 GCF_001605985.2 Dendrobium catenatum
ACATATAGCTAAAATAATTGGAAAGCTTAAACAAAGTGTAATTAATTACTTAATTACCCATTAATCAATCTGGATTAAGTTAATTCAAGCATGCCTAATCTCTTATTAAAATTTTAGGAAATCAATCACAAGCATGCAATGATTTAACTTGTAAAATTTAAAAATAATTTCTCCAAAGTTACTTATAAAAGTATAAATCTTGAATTTTACAAAATTAAAAATAATCTCAAAATATAATTCAAATAATTCTAAATAAATTATAATAAAATAAGAAATGATT
>NW_021441894.1:0-200 GCF_001605985.2 Dendrobium catenatum
TACAGTCAGGTATTATCAGGGAGGGCAAAGCTCAAGTCTGTCTATGAGAGAGAACTGATGGCCATTGTTAAGGCCATTCAGAAGTGGAGACCGTACTTGTTGGGTAGAAGATTCCTTGTGAGGACTGACCAAAAGAGTCTAAAATATTTGTTGGAGCAACGCGTGGTGACAGAAGAACACCAAAGATGGCTCTCCAAATT
>NW_021441895.1:0-275 GCF_001605985.2 Dendrobium catenatum
CTCTAATTAAATCCTATTTTATTAATAAAATATAAAATTATAATGAGTTATAATATTAGTCATTAGATCAATTTTATAAAAAAAATAGTATACAAATACTCTTATTATGTGAGAAGATACAAAATAATTCTTAGAATTTTTTTTAGTTGGGAACGTTTGAGCCAATTAAGACTTCATTTGGGACGATTTTCTTACTGCTTCTTAAAATAAATTTTTTTGTTAGTACAAAATTTTTAATTTTTTTATTAAAAATTATTTTAAGAAACAGCAAGAAA
>NW_021441896.1:0-286 GCF_001605985.2 Dendrobium catenatum
CAAAAGGCTCCATAACAATTTCTTTGGTATATTTATGATTTTATTTAAATTATTTATGATTTTCTTAAAACCTTAGCTGAGTTAGCTCCATTATGATTCCTACCCTAACCTAGAATTAAGGTTTAAGAAATTTTCTAAATAGATTACCAAGAAATTCTTCACAATTAAAGGTGGTGGATATGACATCCTTATGTTCAATTATTTAAATTTTAGAAACTTTTTCGAAGTTATAGTGTTAAAGTAGAAAAGGTGATTTTATTTTGATTTAAAAATAATTACCTTTCTT
>NW_021441897.1:0-356 GCF_001605985.2 Dendrobium catenatum
CGCTGCAATTTTTTACTTTGTTTGCAAGCGTTTTTTCCGCATCGAAAAATAATTAGTTAAAAAATAACTATTTGCGAAATGTTAATTTTTTTTATAGAAAAATTATTTTTACGAAAATAAATTAAAACTATGAGTGAGAAATGGGCTTGCTTTTACAAGCTCATTTTTAACATAAGTTTTAAAATATATTTTCAATAATAATTATAGGACTATCATGCATATACAACAAGCTTCTAATGTACGTCTTCGTCAAGTTTTTTCTACTATTAAGGATTAAGCTTGCACTTGGTTTTATTTTTTTCCCTAAAATATAATCTATATTTTCAATATTACAACCCAACACAATAAGACTCATA
>NW_021441898.1:0-359 GCF_001605985.2 Dendrobium catenatum
TAATTGTGCTAAGTCACGTTCTTCTATATTCCAATCTACATAAGGTGTTTCTACCCTAACTTCATCAACTAATCTAGTTGGTTTTGTGTAACCTTCATGGACTAGCATCCACATGTGATAATCAAGTGATTGTATGAAAGTAGACATGCGTGTTTTTCAAAAATCAAAAGGAATATTATTAAATAGTGGAGGTCTAGAGATAGAGTAACCCTCAGGTGTGTTTCGGTTTCCGAATATAGCCATCTACGATAATCAAAAAATAGTTCAAACTTATGATATTGAAACGATGCTCTGATACCGCTTGTTGAGTCTAGTAATTAGGATGTTAAGCCTAAGTTAATGTCCCAAGGCTACCAAGA
>NW_021441899.1:0-247 GCF_001605985.2 Dendrobium catenatum
GAATAGTTTTATAAAATTTTATGATTATTTAAGTATAATAAAGTAAATAGGTTTTAAATAGTTATAGCCTATGATAAAACGAATGATAGAAGAACCTATTCTTAAGTACCTCATTACAAAAAATAGTCTCCTAAATTATGGGGTGTCAATAAATGACAAAACCCAACAACCAAAATCGTTATCCGAGCTTGAATTGGCCTCATTAATCTTTGGTTTGGGTTTGGGTTTGGGTTTGGGTAAAAAGTTT
>NW_021441900.1:0-217 GCF_001605985.2 Dendrobium catenatum
ATTTAAAGATGAATCATTTAAAATGCGCATTTGGAGTCAGTGCAGGAAAGTTCCTTGGGTTTATAGTTCGCTACCGTGGCATTGAGATAGATCCCTCTATGATCAAAGCCATAGTAAATTTAAAACCCCCTAAGAGTCTTACCCAATTGCGGTCCTTTCAGGGTAAACTCGATTTCTTGCGGAGATTTATCTCCAATCTTTCTGGTAGGTGTCATCC
>NW_021441901.1:0-242 GCF_001605985.2 Dendrobium catenatum
CATTTTATTTTATTTTTTTGTTGTTCTAATTGTTTACGCCACTCCTCTTTTTGATAATTTTAAAGGGGGAGAATGTGCTATTCTTTTATATTTATTTTCGTTATTTGTTTTGTTTTTTTTATTTTAAAATAAAAAATTAAAAAAATGAAAGTTTTTTTTCCTTTTTTTAAATATTTTTCTTAATGAGGGGTATTTTAGGAGAAAATAATTTTAGTTTGTAACTTCACCAGTAATATATGCCA
>NW_021441902.1:0-244 GCF_001605985.2 Dendrobium catenatum
CGGCGACGGGTTCTCTGGAAAATTTTCGTCCAGACGATCCAACATTTCGTCCCGGACGAACTGCCCACATTTCACCATTCTGAACAAACCTGTACCGATCGTCCCGGACGATCCAACTTCGTCCCGGACGAACCTGGAGCAGAACTTATATTACAATCTCCCCAACTTCAAAAAAAATGTCGTCCTCGACATTGTCCACTCCAACTGAGTCAAAACAAGTACGGGTACGACTGTCTCATGTCAG
>NW_021441903.1:0-9137 GCF_001605985.2 Dendrobium catenatum
ATATATATAATTTATATTTAAAATTATTTAAATTATGAGCTATTTATTGGAGTTTTAATTGGGATTCTAACTTGATTTTCTTGATCAATATGATGTGTTACATCACTACTATTATTATAGCATCTAAAAAAGCAAGTATCAATCACTTGTTGTTCCATGTGGTTTACGTAAAAACTACCCTCCTATTACTCATTCAATTTACATGATTATTTCCCGTAAATGATGAAATAACTTAATACATTCCGACTTCTTATGACCCACAGCTTTACAATGCTGACAGAAATTATGCATTCCTTCAAGAACAACTCTTTTAATATACCCAAGTTTATTCGGACCCAACCAAACAGAATCAGGGAAAGTTTTGGAAATGTAAATTTCTACAAGAATACGAGCGACTGAAGGACGCGAATCAACAGTCGTGGCATTATCGGTGTGAATCGGACGGCCAAATAGAGAACCCGAACCAAAAAGAATTCGAGGAGAGAACAGGTGAGGACGAAGCCCCGGAAATGAAATCCAGACATGGACAATCGGTGACTCCTCCAAAAGGTCAATGAGAGGTGACCACTTAATCACTTTCATAAAACAACCAAAAATGAAATTGGATCGATGCGCAAAAACCCTCCCATAGTCTAGGTCATTCGAAAGCTTGATCAAGACATTAGACTAATCCAAAAGAGTAATAGAGAAATCACCCGATAATTTTAGGTTGAAAAAGAACCTACGTATCGAATCCAAAGCCGGGCGCTTAAGCGGAAATTTCCCCACTAAAGCAAACTCAAAAGGTTTCGCAAGATGCAAAAATTCATCCTCCGAAATCCACAAAGCCGGCTTACCCCGAATCGTAGCCACACGAAAATCCGGAAAAACCTTAGAGACATCAGAACCAGACAACACCTCTTTGAAGGATTTGGAATGCTTACCCTCAAGAAAGCCAGGGTCTGACCTTTTATTTGCCATAAGAGAACGGACGAGAGAGACGGAGATGGAGATAGAGGCGGCTAGGGCAAAAGCCCTAGCGCGGCAAAAACCCTAGCAGACGACTCATCAAAAACTGAGATATTAAATTCTTATTATAAAACACAACTTAATTGGCATATCAAAATTCTAAGTGAATTCATACAAAATTATAGAACACTTTTATTTCATTAAAAGTGAGCATGGAATCAAATTATAATATTCCTTTGAATATTAATAGAATGAGCAACTAAGGAAACATATCTTATTTTATAATATACCATTTACAAAAAGAAGGATGATCATTGTGGACTCACAAATCTTTTTAAAATAGATTCGGGTTCATTAAGGAGAAGTTATTATGTGCGATCATGGACTTTCGGAGGACAATCAGGGTTGCACCACATACCCATACAACAGCGGGTACAACAGTGAAGTGGTTGATATGACACATCTGATTAACTCCGGATGCGTGCCTGTCACCCTGCGCGTAATAATTTACGTTCGTTTTAGACGATTTTTCTACTGGTTTCTTAAAGCTATTTTTTAATATAAAAAATGTATTTTTTTACTAAAAAATAACTCTTAAAAAAGTAGTTAAAAAATATATTTCAAAACAAATGAATTAATTTCCTTATTTTCTTCTAACGAACTTTTATTTGTCAGGTGGACCGACAAAAGTTCTACGTTCGGACGCAGTAAAATAGTGTCAACGTGCTTACTCTTTACCGGCGCCCAACAACCCGACCAAGAACGGCCCATGGATGCTATGTTCGTATTGCTAGTATTACTCGGTATTGTTAGGTTGGTCGATTTTGTTGGCAATACGAGAAATAATCATTATGTGAACGCATACCGAGCAATACCGCCAATACTGAGTTTTGCTTAGGTGATTGCTAGGTATTGATCTTGACAGAGCGATATTCTTTTCATTATTGTTCAAAGGCATATTCTAGCAATACCGAGCAATACTAGCAATACCAAGTGATACTAGCATATACCGAACATAAATAATCCCGGGTCCGGCGGTCAAGGTCGTCGGTCCACGCGGTAATAATACAGAGCACGTGTGACATATTATTAGGTTCGAACGTAGAGCTATGTCAGACACCCTGAATCTAATAATTATTCCTAACTGATCTAATAATTATTTCCTAACTCGTTTCTTCAAACTGAATGGCAAAATGTAACGCTGTCAGAGACATATAAAATAGAGTAGAGCATGGGAAAAAGGAAGTGTTGCAAATTAACTTCCTGATATTAAATTATTGCATTATAACTGCCAAAGAATGGGACTGTTTCCGTAATTGACTTCCTTATTTCCTCATTTCTACAGCGACTAAATAGAAAAAAATAAATAAAAAAACATTCAATATTCGGCAGTATTTTTTCTCATAATAATATTCACAGTTTTATAATTTGTGCTGTGTATCATATAATATAAACACTAATCTCAACATAAAATAAGAAGACTATAAGACTCATCCTACCGTGAATACTTTGAAGATTATTCCATAAGTTTTCCGTAAAATTTGATTGCACCGTATCGCTGAGATATTTAGGACTTGTTTTAGAACGGCAACAATATTTTTGTAAATATGGTTTTAAATTATTAATGGGGTGAGTAACATTTAAAAAAATTATTGTGAATATTATAAATATATTCTTTTAAAATTTTCGAAAGTTGATTCTTAAAAGCTACCACACATTAGTATCCAGTTATAAAAAAATAGCTTATCAGCTCCTGCATTAAATTGTATTGAACACAATTTGAAAGAAAAAACCGTGAAAAGAACTATTCAAACATGTCCTATAGAGGTGTTATGTTAATGCAATTAGACTAAGGCTTCGTATGAGACACTTTCTTTTGCTTTGTGAATCAGCTTTTAGTACAAAAATTTGTAACTAAAAAGCTACTTCAGCAAGCAGAAAGAAGTCGTCTCAAACCAAGCCTAGGCTTTCGTTTGACGGTTTTCTTATTGCTAGACAGTTGCTTTGAAGCATAAAAAAGGATGTCTCAAACGAAGGCCTAAAGACATGTTGATACAATTTTCGGATTTCGCTTTGTCTTTTAACACAACAACTATAATTTGATTGGCTACTACTTCTTGTTACTTTCCACTATTTTTAAGAAATTATGTGGTGAAATGACATTTTTCTAAAACTATAGTAGTATTGAAGTTGCATTATCTTGCCAACACTTCATATCAACTTTATAAAATACTACAGGCTGTCCCGAAACGTATCCTAATCCATGTGATAATATTGAATATGATATATATTTGGATCATATGTGGGAGATTATAATATTTAATTTAACCATCTTTTTCATAGTATTTATGCAGGATATAAAAATATAACTAATGATGTAATAAGGATGATAATTTTTCTTAGCCTTTATAAAGTAATAATTATTTTATTTATCATTGTTATTTATAATGGATCATTAATGAGTACTCCCAAATACAATATAATTTCGAACCACCTTACAATATGGTTTCTCTCTATTGATGCCTTAGGTCAAAGATTGAAAATCCCTTAGTGATTTTTTTTCTTATCACAATCATGCATTGGTGAACTCAATGATTCTATTTTAGTGCTTTGATTTGATCTTTAGTTAGGCGAGCAATAATACTCAATTCACAAAAGGCATTTAGATTAAGATTTCGTTTGGGACGTCTTTCTTTCTGCTTCTAAAGCAGTTTTTTAGTACACAAAATTATTTTTTTATACAACACAAAGATGTTTTAAGGCAGAGTAAGAAAGCTATCCCAAACTAAATCTAATTCAAGAGTCTAATATAAAAATTTACTTTGGCTATTTTATTTTGTTTCTCTCTCAAAATTAATTTTTGGGATCCTTGTTTCTTTTATACATTATATTAATAACATTAAAGTATAATAATCATTTATTATGTTGACAACTTTAACCCTTATAAACATTTTATATTAAGATCAATTTGATTCTTGAAAATAAAAAATAATTAGTATGAATTTTAAACTTATAAAAATCTTTAAAACTTTTAGAAGTAATTATTATTTTTATATTTCAAAATAAATCATTTTAAAAATATATTTCATTTCTATGAACAACCAAATGAGCCCTAAAATAATCCTTTGGATTGATATGAAAAATTGAGCTTATTTTTTTGTGAAGAAAGGTGATTAAGTACCTCACATGATGCATAGATAAAATCTTTTTTATTATTTTTCACTATAATGAGAATAAAATTATCAATAAAAATATATTAGTAAATTATAAAACCTATTGATTTTATTGCAATCAAACACCAAAAATAAAATTAATAAAGTAAATCAAATTTCCATTCCTTCATAAGTGTTGATTGATAATTCTTATAAGTACAACATTGCCAAACTTTGTGAGAAATAATCCTTTTTGAGCTTTTTTTATGTGATCATCTACTAAAAGTTTTATCTTAAAACTTATTTGAAAAATTTCATTAAATATTTTTATTAATTATAAAACTTTTATTAGAATTATTTTTAATAATACTCCATCAAATTTCAAGTTATTTAAATTATTAGATAATTCTCTTAAAATATACTTTTGTAATATTTAATGATAAAAAATGAAAAAATAATGAAAATAAAAATAAAAATTATTTCAAACAAATATAAAATTGTTGAAAATCAAAAAAAAATCTAAATTCCAGATTTAATTTAAAATCAGAATTAAAGATCCTATAAAAATTACATTATTTGATTAAAAATGCTTTTGAATCTCTTTGGCTCATAATCAACCTCTATTTTGAGTGTAAGTAAGATAAAATTTGGATATACATAACTTAAGGATGAAATTCAAAAATTTTTTTTTTGGAGATTTGTGCAAATGATTTATTGAGAAGGAAAAATAGTTAAAATGATTCGTCTACTAAGAAAAAAATATCAAGATACAGCAACTTAAGGTTCATTTAAGATAGGCTTTCTTACTCCTCCTTAAAGCTACTTTTCTGGTACTAAAAGAAGTGCTTTAAGGAGTAGTGAGAAAGCCGTTCCAAAGGTCTCATTGAGATGATTTTTTATTACTTTTTAAAATATATTTTATTATAATTAAAATTTTTATATAAAAGATGTTTTAAGAAAGTACTAAGAAAGTTGTCTCAAACGAAGCCTAAATTTGCCCCTAATAGAAATACCCATGAGTCATAAATTGATCTAATGTAAAAAAAATGGATATTAAATGAGAGAAGAGGATATAGTTTACACATGAATTTCATAAATCTCATTATTTAATTTTATCATTAAAAAGACTTCTCAAATCTAACCTTCAAACTTTATAAATAATCAAATAAAAAATTTCTCTCCATAAATATAAACATTTTCTAGCTAAAGTCGTGTCTATTACCTCTTTTAAAGCATACATTTCATTTCCATACTCCAATCAACTACTTCCCACCATTACTATCACATATCATTAAGCAAATAATCAAATTAAGTCATATTTAAATAAATAATATTAATTAAAAAAAACAATCATCATGTAATCATGATATTATACATAAGATGCTTACACTCCTTTGCAATAAATTTTCAGCTAATTAATAATATATTAAAAAAAAGATAGCTATATACGTGACTATCATTTATTTTGAACAGAGAATTTTAAATATTAAAAAATAATAAAAAAATACTATAAAAGGTCTCCATTTCCTACATAAGCATGGTAACGTGCAAGAATAAAACAAATTAGAAATAGTGATGATTAATTAATTAAATAGAGAGTTTAAGGTATTGGTTAATTAGATTAATGGTGAAGCCGTGAAGGCCTCTCTATTCCTTTGAAGTTTTTTTAATTGCTTGCTTAATTAAAATAAGTGCCAATTTTTTTTTTATTTATTGTTTGGAACTTTAAAGATAGTAGCTTTTTTACTTTGTCTTTTATTTTATTTATATTTTAATAAAAAATATATAGATTTAATATTTTATAATAATTATTCATTTTTATTTTTAAATGAATATTGTATGAAACGTGTGGCTGTTGATGACAAAGGTAAAGTGAACAACTTAAAAAAATCTTTTAAAAAAAATTAATATTTTCGAAGAGAACTTGATTTATTTTAAAAATATAAATTTGACATATTTTTGAAATAAATAAAAAGTTATTATAAATGGCCCCAATAATTCTATGTGATAGATCACGACTTTTAAAGCACATTTTAAATTAAATAAGTGGACTTGAACTAGTCAACCAAAATCAATTTCAAAGAAGTTTGTTTGTATTTAAGTGGACTTGAACTAGTAAACCAAGTTCTGTTTTTCATTAACTATCAAAGCAAATGAGCATATTGTATCTCATTATTGCAGTTTCTAAACAATGAGGAAGTACGCCCGACGTCTGGTAATGCGCGCAAGTCCGATGGCCGTCTTGCGGCCAAAGAAGGCCCCGGAGAAGCGGAAAACGGGGAGCCGCAAAGCGAAAGATCCTAACAACCGAAGCCGCCCTCCTAGCGCGTTTTTCGTTTTCATGGATCAATTCGAAGAGTTCAAGGAGAAGAACCCTGAAAAAAACTCGTCTCAGTGGTTGGAAAGGCTGGTGGCAATAAATGGAAATCTATGTCCGATGCTGAGAAAGCACCGTATGTGGCCAAAGCTGGTAAACTGAAGGACGAGTATCTGAAAAGATCCGTTTTTACGATGGCTCGGATGTAGAAAAAAAGAACGCTGCTGAGGATGAATCATCAGATAAATCCAAGTCTGAGGTTAGCGAAGAAGGGGCTGAAAGTGATGGGGAGGAAGAAGACGATTAGGTTTCAAAGCTGTGAACTTACTGAGGTGATTGTGAGAATCTTGGACATAGGAATGATATAATTAGAAATGGAAATATATCCACTTATGTTTTTTGTCTTTATGTTGCTCTCTGTTCTTAGTGTTTGGATGTTCACAGTGTAGTTTAAGTGGCAGGAACATAGCTGTGAAACCTGTCTCTCACTGGCTATCAAAAAGTATATTGTTTGGTTTATTTTGGTTAAAAAAAAAAAAAAAAAAAAAAAAAAAAAAAAAAAAGCATAATGAGCATATTGTGAAAATGATATACATAAACTATAATAGAATGCTTCTGTGATTACTCCAAGTGAATATATCATTTGAAATAGTTATTATTTTAATTTTATAAACCAAATTTTACTTCCTCTAAGCATAATGCCATATAATATATAACTCATGTCCAAGCATCACAAGGTAGGACGGGTTGACGCAATTCAATACACAATAACTTTCTCAAAATTTATGTCAACTATGAATAGTCTTTTGATTCAAGGATATCTAAATAAGATTTGAGGTCTTTGGTTTGTTGTTATCCCATGAATTAGGGATGTTAATAAGCTAGATTGAATAATTCAAAATAATCTTGAAATGAATACTATCTAGATTAGGATATATTTTCAATTGCAAAGGAAAATGAGAAGTGACATAAAGGCTAAAAATCACTAGTAAGAAACATCACTTGATGCAGTAGTAGCAGCAACAACAACAACAAGCCTTATCCCACTACGTGGGTCTGTACAATAATCCTTTTTCTCCACTGTGACATATTAATTAAGAGTTTAAATTCTCATTGAAATCGTAATAAGAAATATCATTTCTAAAATTTATAACCAAGTCTTATTACTTTTTAGGTCTACATGTACATTCTTAACATAAGCAAATCTAATATATCTACTTTCCTAATTGGGTCATTGAAAGGCTGTCGTTTTATGCGACCAAACCTCTAAGGAAAATATCATTAATCTTATCTTCCACTGAGCTACTCCAATCTTTCATGTTTTGTGCTCTTTTGTATCCTAATATTAAGAGTAAAGTCACTCATCCACTAAGCATCCTCATCTTTGCAACAATTAACTTAATATTATGCTTCTCTTTAACAGCAACATTCTGCATCTAAATCATTACAGGTCTTATCACCATTCTTATAGAATTTTCCCCTAAGTTTGAGGAGATTTTCTATTACATAAGCAAGCCCGATGCATATTCCTCCGCTTCAACCATCCAACTTGAATTCTACTAACAATATCCCCATATATTTAACCATCACTTAAAACAATAAATCCAATATATCTAAATGTTGTACTCCTATTAATGACTTGACTCGTCCAAAGTCATAACCCCCCACTAAATTTACTACATACTAAATTCCACTCCATTAATTCCAATTTTAAATCTACTCAAATGAAAACCTTAATTAATTTTAGACTCTAAGAGATTGACCCCATAATTCAAGTTACCTTCAACTCACTCTCAAGTTTTTATCAACAAGAAGAATATCATAACCATACACTAGGGTCAACCTCTTACAAATTTCTAGTGAGGACATTCGTGACTAAAGTAAAAAGATATGGGCTTAAGGCTGATCCTTGATGTAATCCAACTGAAATAGGAAAATACTTTGTCAAACCACCCTTGTGTTTGAACACAAGTAACAACTCATGCATACAATCCTTAATGACTTGAATATAAGCATATTTAACCCTTTTCTTATGTAGAAACTCTCCATAGCACTTCTTCTTTGAACTTTATCATATGCTCCTCAAAATTAATAAAAATCATATATAGATCTCCTTTTTCTCTCTATACTTCTCCATCAACCTCTCAATAAATGGAATAGCTTCCATGGTAAACCTACCCAGCATGAATCCAATTTGATTTTGAGAAACATTAGTATCGCACCAACCCCTATGCTCCATAACTCTCTCTCTTCTCTCTCTCTCTCTCTCTCTCTCTCTCTCTCTCTCTTCTCTCTCTTCTCTCTCTCACATAATTTTAAGTATGACAATTAACTAATTAATTCCTCTATAATTAGCCACAATCTTGTGCATCAACTTTATTCTTAAAAATATAAATCAACACACTCATTCTTCACTCATCTAACATCTTTAGTCTTCAAATAATATTAAAAATTTAGTAATTGAATATATCAAGTCCAAACAGCTTTTTCACTCTTCATTTTTTCTTAACTTTCTAACATCAGTTTTACTAATACGCAGATAAAACAAACATCACTCGTTGCAAGTACGAAAAAATTAACATTTAAAAGCCTTCCTTTGCTCAAGTATTAGATACATTTCAAAAAAAAAAAAGATATATATATATATATTATATTATATATATATAATATATATATATATATATAAGTATCTAAATGGTATAATTAGTTGTGCTCTTTGT
>NW_021441904.1:0-218 GCF_001605985.2 Dendrobium catenatum
AAAACTACTTCCCCATTGAATATGTTCATGTACTTAATTTAAGTTTAAAAATCATCTAATTTCATCCAGTATTTTGAGAGAACAAACCAAAACATGTGTTTTAAGGGTGTTTTGGCATTCTCCATATTCTCTATGTGATTTAAATAGTTGATCTTTGTATTAATGGTTCAAATCTTGAAACTCTATTCAAATTCTAAAACTCGTGGTTCGAATCCTAT
>NW_021441905.1:0-280 GCF_001605985.2 Dendrobium catenatum
TCAGATTTTAGGATATTTAAAATGGAGTTTATAAATACTTTTTTTTTCAGTTAACTTACATAGATGCATTGTCATGATGATTGTTTTGTTTATAATTAGCAAAGTTAAAAGAAATATTAAAGTACTTTAAACTTAATAGGAATAGGCATTACAAATTAGTTTAATTGTGGCATCATTTATTCTAACAAAGACTCACATATAATTAAATAATTTATCATTTGACTCATATTAACTTATAAAGTTGATATATCATCAAAAAATTATCTTGATCAGGCATGAA
>NW_021441906.1:0-844 GCF_001605985.2 Dendrobium catenatum
TATTTTTCAAAACTCCTTCCATAAAATATATCTAATATAAGATCAATGCACGAATTGCTGAATCAGGAACCAAGATTTTCAAGCACAAATTTCAAGCATATCAAAGATTTTCTTAAGCTTTTAGAAGTATAAGAAAAATAAGCATATTTTTTTGTGTGGGCTCATTTTATGCCCTTTATCACTTGAATGGCTCTTTGAGCATCTTTTGATTTTTAATACACTTTGTGTATATATATTTTTTTAATTTGGCGACATTGCACAACTTTTGGTTTGGCATCATTGGCCACTTTTTTTTTTTTAAATATGATTTCTTTCTTATATTTTCAAAACCAAAGTAAACCCAAATTATTGACAACACAAACAACTTGATTAAGAAAATTTTAAGGTAGATTCAACAATCTTGCAAAAGATTCCTATGCGATAGAAAAAATGTAGGAAAATAAAAAAAATAGTTTCAAAATCCAATTTAAAATGTGATGAATATTTTGAATCAAAAGAAAATAACCTCTTTAAGAAGAGAGAAAGAGAAACAAAAACACGAGTTTCCTTCCTTTGATTGTGTTAGAGAAGTCAAACACAACTTACCAAAGATTTTAAGAAAAATAGGAAGTAGATTTTTCATTTTTAGAAGAGTGAATGTGTGTGTTGATCAGAGAAACACTTTCATGAAAGAAAGAAAAAAAATTCAAAGAATAAAATAAACAAAAAAACAAAAAAAATGAAAAACATAAAAACAAAAACACAACACAAAAACACGAAAGGCTTTTAACCATTATCTCTGTCCTGGTCCGATGCTTCAGAGACCATCTCTGCCCATGAGATTTTTTGCCTTTCATTATTTCCC
>NW_021441907.1:0-252 GCF_001605985.2 Dendrobium catenatum
TACATCTTCTCCATTGTTTTAAAGACCAGTTTGATGACCAGTTTCAGGTTTGGGATATTGAAATATAGGAAAGGTGACAGAGAAGTTCAAGTTCTTTGAGAAGTAATGAGTCTTCTAATTTGAGTTTATGCTGAATAACAAAAAAGAATTTCTTATTATTTTTTTAAGTAAAAAATGATAAGAATTTATTCGGTATAGATGAAAAAGAACATTTCATTAATGAAGCATAAATCTTACATACATCTCAAAAAT
>NW_021441908.1:0-567 GCF_001605985.2 Dendrobium catenatum
AGAAATTCGGACGAATTCAGAAATCAGACAAAAATCGAGCAGCACAACGGCTGTATACGGAATTTACACAATTTTTTCTGAAAAATCACAAATACCAAATTTGCATAGAATGTAGATAACAACATTGCAAGACTTTAATTCTACTACTCAGACAATTTTAGACTACACAGAAAAATATAGTTGATGAAAAACAAAATGTGCACACTCGGCACGTCGACAACATACAAAAAATTTCGCGGTAAAAATTGAACCAGAAGGAAAATACGGACGAAAATCCCTTACAAAAATCAATTCCGGACAGATAATACCGCCAAACATGACGGTTTTGAAAATTGAGAAAGGCGGATTGTGCCTTACCTTACGTACAACACTTTCCTGAACAGTCTCGTTGGACGAAAACGGCTCGGCGTCGCCCGAAAATCAACTTTTCCACTTTTTCCTTCGTTCTTCTCTCCTAAGCTTTTTCTCTCTCTTCAAAATATCTCATTTTCATATATATCCAGACTGATCGTCCCGGACGATCGCACTTCATCCCAGGACGATCTGGCTCTGGACAAGTGTCGTCCA
>NW_021441909.1:0-264 GCF_001605985.2 Dendrobium catenatum
GAATTAGATTTAGGTTTGCACTTTAAATTTAGAATTTAATAGTTATATAATGTTAATAATTATTTAATTAAGAATTAAGTGTTTTAATAGATTTTTAAGAATTAGGTTAAAGTTAGTTGGTTGATTATTAGTGAATTAAAAGAAAGCCAAAACTTAGAAAAAAAACGTGTCACTAAGTTGTTGTTTTAAAGTCTCTATCCTATAAGGAACATGCACCCTAAGTCTGTGTTTTCTAAGACTCGGTCCTTAATTTTTGTCCTTAGG
>NW_021441910.1:0-385 GCF_001605985.2 Dendrobium catenatum
CTGGAAAGATAATCAACTGCAATAATAAATAAAGCAGCAGAAAGGGGGTCTCCTTGGCGTAAACCTTGAGAGGATTTAAAAAAACTATTGCTCTTACCATTAATGATAACAGAGAAATAATAATGCTCGATACTGTTTTTAATCAAAGAAATAAAACTATGACTAAAATCAAATAAGTGCTTATATCCAATTTGAAAATGATGTTACCACCTTTAATTTTAGCATTGATATCATGAGTCACTTCCTGAGCCAGCAAAATATTATCAAAAATGCCCCTACTTTTAACAAAACCAGTTTGATTCTGAGAAATAATTCTAGGAATGATATTTGTTAAGATAGTTGCTATTTACATGCTTTACATTTTTGCAACTTATAAAGTTTTGAT
>NW_021441911.1:0-471 GCF_001605985.2 Dendrobium catenatum
CCCCTTAGACCGAACACTTTAGACCCCTCTTCTCGTGACTCGTCCACCTTTTCTAGCCATGTGTTCGTGTGAGTTAGTATATTATTGTGCATGTGTTTTGTAGTCCGTTGTCATTCAAATTTTCTTTGTTTAAAGTGTATGTGAATCCACTTTTCATTCAACATGCATATCAAATTTCTTGCACCACTTCATTCTCATATTAGTTATCTTGTCGAGTCTTGAATTTTAGACATATAAATTTGCATATCATATGCCTCATTTACATCGCATATGCATGAACTACTTGTGGAAATTGCACGCATAATTGAACCGAACAATAATAACTATAGGCTTCATGCTGAATTTAAACGATAATGTAAAACTTTCGAGGTTGATAATTCAATGATGGTGCGGACTTGTCCGGAAATTACATGCTAGAAGTGCGGGATCATGTTAAATAGTCGAAAAAAATCAATGATAATGCTTACTTGG
>NW_021441912.1:0-239 GCF_001605985.2 Dendrobium catenatum
ATGGAAAAAGGGTAAACAGTATTTATATGCTAGATTTAAATTGCATTCATACTCATACTGCTTTTTGTTTAAAAACTTTTTCTAATGAATCATGGCTTTGGCATAGGAGACTTTGTCATTCTAGCATGAAGAACCTTAGGATGATTACCCAAAAGAACTTAGTGAGAGGTATACCAAAACTAGATTTTACTAACGACCACCTTTGTGATGCATGTCAATTAGGAAAGCAAATAAAGTCC
>NW_021441913.1:0-238 GCF_001605985.2 Dendrobium catenatum
GTCCCATTTGGCTCTCTTGGAGATTTATTATTCCTCATCTGAAATTTTAAGTAAAGTATTCCAACATTTGAGAGAATGGTCATTTATAAGTGTTTGTCGTGTTTGTTGGCAAGATTCAATTTCTTTTATTGCGACGGTTAAAAATAATCACAAAGAATCACAAAGGGTTTTAAAAAATAATCACAAAAAATCTTTTGGCTAGAATGATTATTTTTTAGGATACATATATGTGCCATTC
>NW_021441914.1:0-223 GCF_001605985.2 Dendrobium catenatum
ACGAGACGATTTGGTTGGCGGGTTCGACGTCGGCAGGTGGCGGCAATGGCTCAGGCGGGAGGACGACGACGTCGGCTCAGGCGGGATGACGGGGTTGGCAGGAGTCGGAGGTGGTAAGCCGTCTTGGTTGGAGTCGGCGGGCTTCTTGCGGACGGGAGATCGTGAGGTAAGTTTTGAAAACTTCGTTTCATTTCTCTCTGTGCGTATATGTGCGTCTCTGTGA
>NW_021441915.1:0-578 GCF_001605985.2 Dendrobium catenatum
TAAATTAGGGCACTGATTTTTCGTATATCCAGGCTTCCTGCATCAAAAGCAAATAATGTCAGAAGAAATATGGACATCCTTACCACTTTTATGTTTTTTCCACTTTTGCTTATGCTTAGGTGAGCTTTGTGATTTGCTTAACACATCATTGCCTTTGTCACTAACAAGGCTATCTCTTTCTGTATCTCTAGCTTTTGCAATAATAGTTTCACCTGCAACAAAAAGTCTTTGACCCAAACCTTGCTCATAGGCAATGAGTGAGCCAATCAAATTATCAATAGAATACACATTCAATTTTTTTTATTCACAAATAGCAACTACTTTAGCATCAAACTTATCCAGTAGACAACGAAGAATTTTGTTAACTTTTTTAAAATTTGAAGAATCTTTTCCTAAAGCATGCAATGAGTTTACAATTTGAATGAATATGATATACATGTCTAAGATCATTTCATAAAGTTTCATGGAAAATAATTCAAAATCATGCATTAACAAATTCAACTTAGATTGCTTGATTTCATACGTGCCTTCGTATATGATATGTAATTTATCCCAAACTTCCTTACCAGTAGTGCACG
>NW_021441916.1:0-294 GCF_001605985.2 Dendrobium catenatum
GAATTTGAGTTGGTTACAAAAGGCTGACTCGCCCCCGAGGGCGATCAGGTTACAAATAGAAGCTGTTCAATAGAAGTATGGGTGTCTGGTGATGGTCTGGCAGAGCTTCGGGCCTTTGATGATGATCTGGCGAAGGCGAGGCCCTCTAGAGAAGGTGAGGGTCTTTGGCGAAGGTGAAGGCCTCAGGTGGTGGTTCGGCGAAGCTCCGGCGAGGGTGAGGGCCTTAGGTGGTGGTCCGGCGAGGCTCCGGCGGTGGTCTGGCGAGACTCCGGCGGTGGTCTGGCGAGACTCCGG
>NW_021441917.1:0-371 GCF_001605985.2 Dendrobium catenatum
TGTATACAATTTTGTCTAATTTTAGCAGAAAGTGTGTGATGCAAGGAAAAGGTTTGATTACAGTCCACAAACTTGGAAACAAAGATACCCTCTGTCTTCACAATCCAACTATTATTTATCTTCCTTTTGGTAGTATCAATCACCCTCACTATTCTTAGAAGTGCTCCTGACAAAAAAAGCAATATAATACATTTAATCAGAGTTTTTGGTGCGCAAGCAAGGGTCTTGAGTTGCCGAGCAGATCAATTAAACATTTTTCCCACTAAGGTCAAAAGCTAGGACCATCGAAAAATGTGTGATTGTGTAAAATCTTTTAACATCTTGGTGACAGTATACATCATCAAATTGTTGAACGTGCGTTATGGCGGTAA
>NW_021441918.1:0-1384 GCF_001605985.2 Dendrobium catenatum
TACTCTGCGCGGGATCTGGTGAAGGAAATCAGGGTCTACTGAGTAGAACTGCGGGCTATTGGCTCCAGGAGTGGGTAAAAATCTAGTGGTAGCCAGAGTCTGTGTAGTAGGCTGAGTCTTTGTAGTAGGCAGAGATTGTGTAGCAGGCTGAGACAAGGTGGTCCCCTCATTACGTACTGGCCTAGCTGGTCCTGCTGTAGTGATCTTCTTGGTGCGCCTATTAAAAATACTTTTGATCAATCCTCTACCAGGCTCTTCACCTGAAGCCATCTACAGAGAAATAAATAAGAATTATTAGAATCATGAGTTATAACAAAAACTTAATAAAATTAACACAGCATTGAAGTAAAATGCAGTGAAGTAAAAAAGAAATGAAGTAAAAAAAATGCAGTGAAGTAAAAAAGTAGTGAAGTAAAATTGCAGTGAAGTAAAATGCAGTAAAAAAAATATTTAATTTACCTTATGTTAACTCATCATTTGTTGATTCACTTTCATATAATGATACATTTCCAGTACTATCAGATTCATCATTACTTTCCTCTATGGTTAAATCTACCTCCTCTAACTGCAACTCGCTCTCATTAATTTTGATTTATTCATCCACATTGATTGGGAGATTTTTTAGATTTGACATAAAATCTTCTTGATGTGCTGATGGTATTGTACTAGTTTTCTCAATTAGCCCCCTTGGTTTTGTCTTCATAACTACCAGCCAATCTTGTTTGCCTCGTATTCTGCTTGGATAGTTAGCATAATAGACTTGAGTTGCCTGACTAGCAATGATGAATGGATCAAACATTGCATATCTCCTACCCCACTTTACTTCTGTTATACCGTAAATTGGATGTACTCTTGTGCCTCTATTTTTTACTGGATCAAATCATTCACAATTGAAGAGATACACAGTATTCCTGTGACCTGGATATTCCACCTCTAATATTTCTTGTAATACCCCATAGTACTCAGAATCATTCCCTGTATGGGTGTTCCCTCTTACACATACGTCAGAATTTTTTGTCTTCCGACCTTCACACCAATTTTTGGTTTGGAATTTATAAGCATTGACCATAAATATTTGATAACATTTAACTAATCTATTTGGTCTCCAAGCTAACTCAGATAACCCTGAATATTGCAAATCACTGTCTTCAGTGTGTACCTTTAAATGAATAAGATGTTATTATTATTAATATTAATTGCAGGAAGAACTCATTAATTAAGACTAATTATTCAAAATATATCGTATTTTTAAACCAAACAGTGAATTCTTTTTCCACTATCTTCTGGACTTCTCCTTCCTCTAATATACTTAGATCATCAATGAACCTCCTACAAATAACCGTTTTGAGTTTAGAACAAAGTTTAGAAGAATATTAAAAATATG
>NW_021441919.1:0-225 GCF_001605985.2 Dendrobium catenatum
CCATGTCAATCTCGAAGAAATCCGTACATAGAAGAAAATCAGTCAATCCGTCAAATCAATCTCTATCCAATCAAATCAATCTATTCAATGAAATCAAACGAGAAAAGCAGTACGATAAATCTCAATCTATTCTAACAGTGAATCCATGCAGCAATCAATACGGTGCAGAAACAGTAAATCTATATGAGAACAATAAATCCATAGGCAGTAGTAACAATGAATCTA
>NW_021441920.1:0-214 GCF_001605985.2 Dendrobium catenatum
AATTTTCTCTATATTTATAGGTGCCATAAGACTAATTTCATGATATAAAGAAAAAATAAAGTAAGCACATAAGAAATCCTAATGACATGATATGATACAAAGTAAGAGCTAATTTCCTAATCAAATTTCACCTCTTTTAGAAAAATAAAAAATTGTCAATTTGATAATCATTTAAATTTTTTTACCAATTAAATTAGTTGAATTTTTATCTATC
>NW_021441921.1:0-448 GCF_001605985.2 Dendrobium catenatum
TATAGAATTTTGAAGGTACTTGATTACATTATGATTATCCCCTTTAATAACAATCCCTTTAGCTTCAAAGCTCCAAGTATGGTGAAAGAATTTCAAAGCTTGTATAGCCATAAGCTCCAAAAAACCAATGTCCCAATGTACACATTTGATCCCAAAAGCAAAAGGAAACCTTCCTTTATGGTCCCTAAAGACTCCTGCTATTACAGCCGCATTAGAGTTTAAGAGAGCAGCATCAAAGTTACCTTTTAATCCACTCAAGTGGAGGAGGGTGCCAAGAAGAAGTAAACAGCTTAGAAAGTTGATTAGCTCCCCAAAGGTCCGAGAAGATAGTAAAACTTGCAGAAGATGTAGCTGTTTCAACAGCTTTATCTGAAAGGAACCCCGTTCCCAGCTCTTTGCCACCATGGGTAACACTATTTTTGCTTTTCCAAGAAAAATAAACCACTGT
>NW_021441922.1:0-269 GCF_001605985.2 Dendrobium catenatum
TAGGTCTTGTTCTTCACACACAAAATAAAAAAATAAAAAAACAATTTAAAAATGAAAAAAAAAAACTTAAAGCCTTAAATCATCAATTGTCAATTCGGTCTAAACTCTAAACCGGAAAACATAAGCCTTTATATATAACTTTAACATATTTTAGTAAATAAATATTAATTTTAGGTGTTTGTCTCATGGCATAGATCCTTGAGGTGTAAGCTTTGAAAAAAAAATTGACATAAGCCTCACTCAAGCAAGTGAGCCGTAAGCATTGTGGT
>NW_021441923.1:0-310 GCF_001605985.2 Dendrobium catenatum
TAATATCAAACATGTCATCATAGACGATATGTCAATCCAATAGGCAAATATATCATTCTTTAATGGGTTTAGATAATAGAACTAAAAATTTTATCCAAACAATTATAATTGAATTTAAGGAAGGATGTCATATAACCCTGAAGGATTAATATAACATTCTATCAAATATTTAACTATAATAGTATAGATAGTAGATCATTATTTTTATATTAATGAGTATGATAAAAAAAGGATATTGAAAGTTTGTTAGGGATGTTAAGCCCTTATGAACTAGTCTCGAGGCTAACCAAGAGAGGGGGGGGGGGGAATT
>NW_021441924.1:0-557 GCF_001605985.2 Dendrobium catenatum
AGTACAATATCAATTAAAAACCTCTCTAGATGTCAGCCTTAATTTTCAAAAACTCAGCCACCCACTCATCTTTCATAAAGACCAAACAATATAAATTTCATACGACTTGGTGATTAGCTGACTTTTCTTTTTCAAGCAGGATATAAGTCCAAAATATATTAACTAGGACACGGGTATTAGTGTTGTATGTAGAATATTAAACCCATTATAGATTTAGAGTTCAAAACTACTTTTATCGGTGTCTTATAGTATATCTCATCGGTGGGTAAGTCCTCTATTCTTCAGGGGTTATAAATCATGTATATTCACGTCACATAGATGACGCCACATCTATCCTTCTCTCTTGTATTCTTTGAGTGTATTATTTACTTTTTTTCTTATGTTTATTCTCACTACTTTAGTCCCTCTAGATGTTGACATGAGTCATGTATGTTGACTAAGCTAAGTTGAACCTTTCTTTTTCTTTGAGTAGGAACTTCTTAGTCTCATTTCTATGTGTCAATCTCATCTAAGAGGAAAATGTAAAATCTTTAATTGAGAGTCTTCTTGGGCCCCAG
>NW_021441925.1:0-242 GCF_001605985.2 Dendrobium catenatum
GATATAAAATTAATTCTCCATTATAAAATTTCATTCTAAATTAATCATTATAGCTATAAAAAGATTGTTTTAGTACTCATTATTGTAATTTTTTTCCATCTCATCATTAATTTAGGAGAGTAGCCTATGGATATACAATGATAAGGTTTTGTTTCGGATAATTTTTTTGTTGCTTTCTAAGAATATTTTTAATTCAAAATTTTAAAATTAAATTTGCAACCAAAAAATTATTTTAGAAAGTT
>NW_021441926.1:0-229 GCF_001605985.2 Dendrobium catenatum
GTGCCTGATCAAGCTAATTTTGTGATGATGTATCACATGGTATATGTGCAAACCCCCCTAAAATATTTTGCACAGCAGGAAATTTGTAATATCATTAGTACTCCAATAAGTCTTTAAAGATCTATAATATATTCTGATAATGAGAAATATCTATTAAAAAATCATTAATAATTGGCAAGTGTGTTTTGCATGGAATCTAAGAAGCTTAGAATAATTTGAGTTTGATGAA
>NW_021441927.1:0-223 GCF_001605985.2 Dendrobium catenatum
TGTTATTTAGACTCACTAAAATTTAAGACATTTAAGGTTATGAGTAGAAAACTTTCACACCCTCACGAGTCTCACGTATCCAGGCGAAGACAAAAAGCGGCATACAATCGTCAAAAAACTAGTAAAAGCAAGTAATCTTAAAGGCAATCAGATCATCACATCAAATATAAATTAATTAACAAATGTACATAGGCAGAATTGCCTTGCTTATTACAAACCAGAG
>NW_021441928.1:0-346 GCF_001605985.2 Dendrobium catenatum
TGTTGAGTTGAGTTGATCCTAGTGATATTATAGATGTTTTGTGTACTTGTCTTTCTTTAGTTTTTATGTTGATGTTGATATTTTGTTGTTTTTTTACTTTTATGATTTGATATCAAAAGTGCATCAATATATTAGATCTTTAAATTGATATCTATAAAAAAATGTCTTGTTTTCGTTAGTTGCTTTTATTCGTTGTGTGAAATGTAAGTCTGCATATATGTTAATCTTATCTTAATTGATTTAAAATAGGTGTTATAAATTAAACTACATCATAAAATGTAATTTCATTATGAAATCTAATTTTTTAAAAATTTAAATTAATTTATAACTCAATCAAGTTAAAGCT
>NW_021441929.1:0-513 GCF_001605985.2 Dendrobium catenatum
AAGAGAATAAGTAATACATGACTTAAGTATTCTAACAGAGGCAAATTCAAAAATCCCACGTGCCATAAACCCAATATTCGACGGGTCGGGTCTGCGAAAATGAGGATGCTACGTGGCGCTTGATTAGGCAATTCCGAACGTATAGTTGCTTCATGTAACCTGAGGCAATAAAAATTCCAAAATGAGGCATTGCTACTCTTAGAGAAAAAACTCCAAATTGAGACAATGGCCCAAGAAATTGAAGAAGTTTTAAATTGAAAAAGTATGTTGGTGATGCAAACTTTCATGGAAAATGGATGGAAAAATTTTTAAATTAAGTATTGTTTAAATTTTAATAAAGTAATTAAGTATTGAAAAAAAAAATTTTGAAAAATAGGCAAAGTCGTGCATCAAACGGGCGACTTATGCTGGCTCGGATTTGCTGAGTCATGTGCCAGTCGTTGAACTAAGGAATGACTTATTTTGAAAAATTACTATTGTAAGTTGCCTGTTAAACGGACCACTTGTTACAGT